>NW_020526239.1:0-127131 GCF_003368295.1 Carassius auratus
TTCGCGAACCACGAACTGACTCAAATGATTCGCGAACACCGCTACAAACTCCCGAACTGATCAATAATTTGCAATCCCGCTCCGAATTCCTGAACTGACTCAAATTATTTGTGAACCTGCTCCGAACTCTCGAATTGATTGAAATGATTCGCGAACCTGCTCCGAACTCAACACAGCCCTGAAGAGTTTTGTAAATAAAGCCTTTAAAAGCCTGACATGCGCAATAAAGCTTTGATTATGCTATGTGACAGGAATTTTTACTGGAAGTGCACTTAAGAGGATGAATTTAACAATAACTATATAAATATCCTAACCCTATAATAATAAATAGTAGAATTATAAATTAATAATTCGCTAGTTTTCATTTGTAAATGAAAACACTAATTTATCACAGAACGTTAATAGGTAACCAATAACACGATTTGAAAGGGGAAATAAGCATAACAATAAATATAAAAATATAGCCCTAATTAATATAATATTATTATCAATATATAAGTTTTAGCCTATATCAGGGTCATCAACTATATTTGTCAAAGGGCCAGAATTTTTCTCGGCAGACACTGTAAGGGTAAACCGCTCCAAAATCCCGAACTGACTCAAATGATTTGTGAACCCGCTTTGAACTCCCGAACTGACTCAAATGATTCGTGATCCCAAACTCACTCAAGTGATTCGCAATCCCTCTACGAACTCCTAAACTGATTCAAATGATCCGCAAAGCCGCTCTGAACTCCCGAACTGACTCAAATGATTCGCGAACCCGCTTTGAACTCCCGAAACTGACTCAAATGATTCGCTATCCCCAAACTGACTCAAATGATTCACGATCCCGCTACGAGCTCCCAAACTGATTCAAATGATCCGCGAAGCCGCTCCGAACTCCCGAACTGGTTTTCAAATGATTCACGCTCCGTACTCCAAACTCCCAAATTGACTTAAAATGATTTGCAAACCCACTTTGTACTCCAAAACTGACTCAAATGAATCACGCTCTGAACTCTATTGACTTAGTTCTCTTATTTCATAAACATTTACTGATTTTAAGATACGAAAAGTTATGTTGTTAACAAAATAAAATATCAATATTTCCATTCCAAACTGCTTTTCCATATCGAAACATACCACGAACAGGGGCGGACTGGTCATCTGTCCTGTGATCTGGAGAACGGCGGGATACTCCATAACGGCCGGCAGGCCGGCCCACCACCTACCAAGCATGAAGTCATCACCTCATTCAGACTATAAGTCTCACCTTAGTATAAGTCGCATCAGTCCAAAAATACATCATGACGAGGAAAAAAAAAACATATAAATCGCACTGGATTGTAAGTCGCATTTATTTAGAACCAAGAACCAAGAGAAAACATTACCGTCTACAGCCGTGAGAGGTCATGTCAAATTCATTTTTATAAATAAGTCACACCTGACTATAAATCGCAGGACCAGCCAAACTATGAAAAAAAGTGTGACTTATAAGTCCGTAAAATACAGTAAGTATGGAACATGAGAGAGAAAGAGTTACTTGCTAGGGATGATGTCAGGAAGTGATATTCAAGTTGCTACATTTTTAATGATTACAGTAGTTAAAACAGCTGAACTTAAACATTTTAGCTGTAAATGAATATTAAGAAATATTTTGTGCTTTTACTTTTTAAAATGTTAGGTAACGTTACAGTTAATGCTTACAAACTTTGAAGATTTTGAATACAGAAGTTACATTTGCAATGGTGTATTTTCATTTAGATGTGGGTATTATTATTTGTGCAGTAAGATTAATTACTGCATAAATTAATTAAGATTATTAAGTAATAAATTCATTTTAAGACAGCATGGAATAGATTGTATAATATGTTGTTATAACAGCATATTATATAATCTATTCCATGCTATCTTGGAATAAAACTTTTTTTTTTTTTTATCCATTTCATAATTTGTTTATTCAGGTTGAGCTTAGACCAAGAGCAGAGAAAGACACTCACTCCAGCTCAACTTTAAATTACTTTTAAGCGCCCACAAGTCAGATTTTTTTTTTTTTTTTTTTTTTTTTGTCAACCACCCTCAGAAGAAGACAAAATACTTGACAGTACAGAGAGTGTTTAAGTTGAGTGTTTAAATCAACAATACACAAAGATGGCGCTGACAGACAGACTTTGGGCTGGGTTATGTCCAGGGCCGTTTTTTTATTCCCAGTCCGTCCCTGGTGTATTATTGCACATGTTGTATGCATGTATTGACAAGCAAATTTTTGATTTTAAATCCTACATGGCACCTGATACAAACTAGTTTAATTAACTGAATGCACACCTGCATTCCAGGTACACCTGGAGGACCTTTGTCTCCTTGAAACCCATTCTGGCCTGTGGTCCCTGAACAGACAAAAAAAAAAAAAAAAAGATCAGGGAGGTATAACACATCATAAAATCAAACACTACCATCGGACATCTCTTTATCTGTGCAATTCGATTTAAATAAGGGTGAAATGTACTCAGTACTCACCACTTGTCCAGGATAACCAGGAAGCCCTGGCTGTCCAGCTTCTCCCTTTGGCATTTGAAGATGCACCCTAAACAGATACACATGTTTACCATCAGCACATTACAACAGCAGTTTACATACAACAATAATGACATAATTATATATATATATATATATATATTTAAATAAAAACACAATCAAGTAGAATAGATGATAACTGATTAGAACTGATTTCTATGTGTATTTGTCATGCTACATTACCGGCGCTCCTGGTCGGCCTTTTCTTCCTGGAGCACCCTAACCAAAATAAACTGAGAAGTTATCTGAAGGATAAAACATCTTTATACTTATTTAATTTATTTCCTTTTTGATAAAAAAACATCCCAGTGTCACATCAAAAAACAGGCACCATTCAAAAGTTAGGATATGTAAGATATTTTCATATTTTAGAAGTCTCTTATGCTCACCACGGCTGCATCCACTTGGTCAGAAATACAGTGAAAAATATTATTATTGCAATATTATATATATTATATATTTTGCAATAATACATAAATAGAAATCTATTTAAATAAAACTTAATTTTTCTTTACTCCAGTCCAGTTTCACATGATCCTTCAGAAAACATTCCAATATGCTGATTTGGCAAGAAACTTTTTTTTTTATTATCACAGCAGAAAATGGTTATGTTGTTTAATGAAACTGTGCAAACCATGACACAGTGTCATTTTTCAGGATTCGTGGATGAACAGAAAGTTTGAAAAGCAGCATTTATTACTAACAGAAATCTGCAATATTATAAATGTTTTGATCAATTTAATGTGTCCTTTTTGAATAAACGTATCAGAAAAAAAATGAACCCAGTCTTTTGAATGGTAATAAATATCTACCTGTAACACCTATGAAATCAAAAAATGCAATTTGATAGTCCAAAAAGGTGTGAGCAAGATAATTCATCTCAGGATAGAGTGACACTGAATAGTACAGAAACTATACATTTTCAGAAAAAAAAAGTAAACAACTAGGATTTTACTCTTTTAGGTACCAATATGCATTTTAAGGTACAAAAATATATACCTTTTAGATTTTGTATCTTACAATACTGCATCTGTGACAGCTTTGTTCCTTTCTTCTGAGAGTAAGTCACAGTTACAGTAAGTCATAATGACAGTTCTATGTACAGGTGATACTCACAGGATCACCGTTATCTCCAGGTCTGCCTGAGGGTCCAGGAAGGCCCTGGTCACCCTGAACACACAGAACAGAACAGAACAGTCATAATACACTTTTACTGATAATGTTCACACATCGGATAATCTTAAAAACACGTCGAAAAATGGAGACGAATGTAGATGTCTGTTGTGCATCTGTCAGTTTTGTCGACAAATACAGGCTATACATTTATTTTTGTGAATTAATAGTTATGTCTGGTTGAAGTAATTTAGGCTATTATATAAGGTGGAACTGTATTATACTGTACCTGTACAGTATACCTGTACAGACGCAAACAAAAGCTATCAAAATAAATACATTTAAAATAAAGACACTCAAAACAGAACAATTCTATAGATTGTGTTAAAAAAAATGTGATGTGATGGCTGTTGTCAGTGGTTTGTTCATTTACATGTGCCATTTCATCAGATTTGTAAGGTAAATCATTTATAAACTTATGCAAACACAGGAGAATACATCAATATCCTTCTGAACATACGAGCTGTTCATCGCGACTTTAAAATAAAATCTAAAACTCTCACTCTGAGTTTACACATTTTGATGTCCATATATTCAAGAGATGACAGCAGCTTTAACATTTCTGTCTTAAAGAAATGGTCCAATATTAAAGTTTAATTAAATGTATTTTAGTCAATATTAAACAAGGATTAGGTCACGCAGCACTGGTAGTGTGCCGACATTATAACGCTGATTTACAGCACATCGTTAGAAACATCATTTCATTCAAACTGAGTTAACATTTTTCAGAAGGACTATAAAAAAAGACCCTCACCGGGAGCCCAGTATCTCCCCTCTCGCCTTTTGGACCTCGGATTGTGTTGTCTCTTCCTGGTGCACCCTATTAACACAAACAGAGAATCAAGCACAGACAAATCAAGTTGGTCTGTTTAGATGGCAAAAAAAAATTAGCTACTTTAAACACAGAGAAATCCTTACAGGATCTCCTCTCACTCCGCTGTGTCCCTTAGGTCCAGGACTGCCTCTGAAACCCTTCATATTCTGAAAAACAGAAATACTACTGTAAGGAAGCCACTGGGTTGTTTTAACATTTTTTCTGTTAATATTAACAATGATACATAAATAGACAGATGTGAGCAAACAAAACAGGCATTTGTTATGTGTGTTATAATGTAGTTACAGCACTGCCCGGGTCTCCTTTAGGTCCTGGAAGCCCATTTAGGCCAGCATCACCCTGCACGCAACAGAAACAAGAGTACAGTCAATCAAATGTCTTAATAACTCTTTTAGTGAGGACGTGTTGCTCTACTGAGCAGTTTCATACAGTAGGTCAAAAAAGAGAAATATAACCAAGGAAAACATGATATGGTGTGCAAGACGGATTATTTTCCAATAAAATGTTAGTTGTGCGCAAAATCATTTTAAATGTGTTTAAAGTTTTGTTTCATGCTTATTATTATTTTTTAATGCATTATTAGATTTTGGATTTATGCTTGTTATTTTTTGACCTGTGACAGTTGTTTGCTATTCTGAAAACTTTGTTTCCATTTACTTGCATTTTTTTAATTTTGGTTTCACACTTATTCTTTTTTTATTTGTCACTCCAATTATTTGGCAGAAAACTTATTCCATACATAACAGGCAAATCAATCAATCTATCAATCAATCAATCAATCAAAAGAGGGAATTTTATACTTGGAAGGTATAACTTTATATTTAATACAATTTAGGATTTTAATTCTTTTTTTTTTTTTTTTTTTATCAGACATCAACAGTTGCATTTTTATTCATTTTGACTTGTGTGGACACCAATGTTGACTTTGCTTGCACATTTAATTTCATGCACAAAAACAGAAAACGAGACTCAAACTGATTTGTACAGAACGAAAGCCTGATTTCCATCTAGATAGCAGAACTATCAAAAACATGGACATGGACATGCTGTTGCACCCCTGATAAATTTTAAGGCTTATTCTGCAGCGATTATATGTGCTTTTTGACCGGTTGTGTCATTAGGCTATAAAAACAGTTATACTCACTAAGTGAATGAATCGCATTTGTGCCACACTCTTATTACAATGCAAAACAAACACTCTCCTCCAATGCATGAACGTTTCTCTCAGATAATGCATGCGATTTCACACAGTCTAAAGTGCCTGTCATTGCATATCAACACATGCTGCTGTGAATGATTAAGCGAAGCATCTATTCAAACGATAAGAACACTCATTCTCATGAATAAGTTAATAGACACTGAAGCATCACCAACATACTATAGTCGATTGCCACGTCACAAATTCTGATGTCAACATGATGTGGATTTTAAACCAGGAAGATGAAAAGCGCAAAAAAAGCTTTAAATGGACCTTCTCCAATAGTTACAATTATTGGATGCTGCTAGCATTGTCTTCTATGATGTGAAACACAAATACCTCTGCTAAAATCTCAGAAAAAGTAGGCTGGGGTTTCATGACCCTTTAATAAAGTACATTTATTTGCATTTGTGACACTGTGAATTTAAGTGTAGAAAATAGGCAGAGGAGAGAAATAAAGATGTGACCTGTTCTCCATCCACTCCATCCAGCCCATCTTCCCCAGCTTCTCCCTGTCAGACAGAGGTCAAAGGGTCACACACTTAAAATCTCTTTAGGGAAGTCATTAATAACACTTAACAAATAAAACGTATACTTGCACTTATGATCCTAAAATTAAAGCAATTAAATCTTTCTCAGTCTAGATTTTTTTCCAAAAAGTAAACTGTTTAAGTGGGAGCAATGATATTACTAACAGCCAGTGAATAGAATAATAAATCTTGTTACTCACTTTATTTCCAGCGATGCCTCTCTGGCCCTATTGAAATTGAATTTGAAAACATTTCCTTTACTCAGCACAGCTGTAAAACATAATCTCATCTGTCCTCATACACAGGAACTTTATACGCTGACATAATCATATCCTAGCCATGCAGTTAGTAATAGGCATGCAGGTAGCATATATCAATACCTAAAACAATTAATTCAGTCCCACTTAATGTATAAATGTGTTTGCGCCAAATAACAAAATATTAAACCATTTTATTCTAGATTCATGGTAACTACTTGAATGTAAAAACAGAAAAAGTACCAGTTTATAGTTTTATTTACAAGTGGTGTATGAAGACATAGACTACAGTATTGTACTTTTTTGCATACTAAGATAAATCCTGAAATTCCAATCAGGGGCCTGTTCTTCATACGTGGATTACACAGTTAGCTGGATTTTATTGTTGATGATTTGACATGATACAGGATTGTAGGTTCCTTGGACCTCATCCTGGAGTTGCTGGAATAATTTTTAGTAATAATAATAATAATAATAATAATAATAATAAATAATTTTTACAAGTTTACCCATTGAGAGGTTTATTCATGAAGGAGTAACCATCTAAATAGTTTTTTCAATCATACACACATTACATACAGTTCGTCCGAGCCATGCATTATTTGAATGGTGAGCTTTGATGTGGGTGGCTTTAATGCATCGCAGGAGATGCACACTCAATTCTCACTTCTCAAATCTCAAAATTATTTTATAATGCACAATTAATTTAAACACAGTCAATTATGTCATAAAATGGATTGTATGGATTAAGAAACTGTAATTAATGCTGTCAGTAATCAGTCATCATGATTAAATGATCTGGCATCTGTCAAATCATCTCAGATGTATTAAGCGAGGCACGAAGAACGGACCCAAGATCACTGCACTAATAAAAATGACATCAAGAGATGCATCTCCAATGATAATTATATGTTACATTACCTTCATTCCTCTGTTTCCGCGGCAACCATTGTGTCCCTTAGATCCATTCGGTCCTGGTGGTCCTCTCTCTCCCTGCCAGAAACAAGAAGGGAGAAATACAACGTTCATCCTCTCTAAACTGCCTCATATGTAGCTATTAGTTCGTAAAGTTTACAAGCACGAAATGTACATTTTTGTGCATTTTGATTGTTGCTGAAACTTGCAATTTGGATGTATTGCAGTTTTTAAAATGTAATTACATTGTATTTAAAGCAAAAAAGTAAAAAATTTTAGATCAATTTAGATTTATATCAGTGCATTTTATATTTTTTTTCGAAAAGCTATTTCGATTTTTAGCCCCCTTTAACCTACCCCAAACCTAGGCATTTTATAGTGTATATAAAAAGATATAAAATGTATCTGACTGAAATATACATGGAAATGACCAATTTAGTAACAATAGAGGATTAAATAGATTTTTTTCGCTAATCCCTCTCCCACGTATAAACCTAACTAGTAATAATTTTATTGCTTAAAAATACAGTATAAAAAAAAACACGACAGAAAGATAAGCGCAATCACAATAATTTTATTTATTGCAAAAATGTCAAAAGCAGAACCAAAATAATCAAAATGTTTATGCGTTGCAGCCACAGTCCTCTTATTCAGAATACAATAGTTTTGTGTGAGGTGCAGAGCAAAATGAAGTTGTTAATCCCTGAAAACATTATCTAGATTATTATCCCGATCTACTCCATGAAGGCGTGCATGGCAAACATAGTAAATATTACATGATAAGTAATGGTTAGACGATTGCAAAAATTTTATTAATTTTAAGGGGTATAGTCTTGTTTAACATTATTTATACTTTGAAATAAGTCGGCAGCAGAAGTTACACAGAACAGAACAAAATTAGATCATATTTCATATTTAGTAAATGAGTAAACTTAATTTAATTGAAACTGCAATTGAAAGCATAACGCCATTTACAGGATAATTTACGCCATTTATATAATAAAATGATAATGCCACGATTTCAGTATTCATTAGGATTCAATTATAACTTTGTAAAGTTGTTCATATGTAAATCATTTATGTTTTAGGTGTCATCAATGCATCTGTATTGTGCTTTTACAGTAGATGCTGTAAATGTGTCAGTATTGTACATTGTACATTTGGTAGAACCACATTTTACATAAAATACATATGAATTCCTATGAGATCAGGTTGCTCTTAAACTTATTTTAAAATTATTTAGATGTTTATTGCACTTTATCTATTTGTGTCAGTAGATTTCAATTCCAACACATTTTTTTTTTAAATCCCTTTCCCAAAATGAGTTTTCTCCACTTCAGTAGCCCTTGCAAACACCAAAATTTCCCATCTATATTCTGACGTTTTACAGAAACATTTGTTCATATATAATTTGCCTTATTTTATATAACATTTGATCCCTAAAAACATGGTGATTCTTTTTTTCTGACCTTTGACAGTATTTTCTGATTTATGGAGGGTTTCAAGAGAAAATCCAATCTGTAAAAGCTTTTGAATCTAATATGTCAACAAAATGAAACAATGAATTTCCAATAATTTTCAAACCAGATGAAAATCCAGTAAACAGATTTCTGTTTTGGAAATGTATGCAGATTTGTTAGATACACACAATCTCATTTGATTATTTAAACATAACTTTTCATTGAACTATTTTTAATTTAATCAATCAACTTGGGAGTACGGTGACATCTATTAGTTCTTTTTTTACCGTATTAATCTGTGATGTCTTGCCTTCAGTACATGTTAGCTGACAGTTTCACTTACCATACTACCTTCATCTCCTGGAAATCCAGGATGGCCTTTCTGACCATCTAAGCCCTAAATAATAAAAGAAAAACAGGGTTGTTCCTGATGCGAAGGCCATTAAAAATCATACTGCCTTTTAAGATATCTCATTTTAGTTAAATTCTAAAGCAGCAATGTATTTAAAATTGACATAACGACATAATGCTTCAAGCTTAGTGAGAAAATAATCCATCCAAGGGAAACAAAGCAAGAAAAAAAAATATTTACTGTAAATCCACAACATTTATTATCTACATTATAAGAATTGAGGGGCTTTGACCTTTTTACCCGGGTTTCCAGGGGGTCCTCGTGGTCCAGGATCACCAGTGCATGAACAAGGCACATCGCAGCATTCCCTCAGCGCTACTGTTTCCTGAGGGGAGAGAAAAGCATACAATGGGTGAAACTGTTTGTATTTTGTTGCTGAAGTCACAAGCAAGGCATCCAATCAAATTTTAGGGTACTTTACTAACAAATGTATGAGTCACTTGGTAGTAGCTTAAGAAAATTACAGTGAAAACTATAAACACATATACAAGTTACAATTAAGAATTATTTAAATGTTTGTCCAGTTGCAATAGTTTGTGTTAACCATAATGTGTTTTGTGTGGTGATTTAAAGCCTACTAACAGAATCTGGAAATCAAAGATGTTAATAAACATCAATATTTGATGATTATACAATAGACAATTTTTTTCTGTGCAATGTAAAATGGGGGCCAGGAAGGAAGGCCACAGAGCAGAACTAATCCAAAATAGTAAGAGCTCATTTATTTAATAAGAAAATAAAAAATAAAGCTGACAATACGATTGTATCTAAAGAAGTTCAAGGGAAGTAGCTATGAAAAGCCTTCATTTAAAATACACAAAATAATATTTTAGGTTCAATATAAGATTTCTTTCAGAACAACTGCTGTTGAGTAAAATAAATTAATACAGTAAATAGATAAGCCATGCAAGAACTTCAAAATGCTTCTTTAATTTATTTTGAGTGAAATGCACCTTTAAGCATTGTTTTGATACTTACAATCTGTTTCATGAGAGCGTTGCCTACATTTAGCATGTTGATGGACAGTGGCTGCGATGGGCCGACACTTCTGCCAAATTCCAGCTCGTGAAAGTCTACTGTTCCCTCCAAAGACACAATCAGCAGTGCACTGACCCCTAGTTTACACATCAGAAATGAGCACACATGGGTTTAGTACAGAGTGAATGCAGTAAAAATTATTCAGTTGCCTTAAAATTTTTGCAGAAGTAAAGACCCACAAAAAAGGCCTGGCACAGGCGTAAGTGGGGGCCACTTACACAGGACTGCTAATTAAAGCTGCTTTCCATAATTTATTTTGGTTAAAAATTTTCCAAAATCAATTACTGTGCAAGTTCATAATGAATCAGTGTTCAATCTTCATACCTTTAACTAATTACCAATGGTAAGCGTGTAATAATGTTTTGAACAAGGTGGTGATGGCGCAGTGGATAAGACGCATGCCATTGGTCGGAGAGACCTGGGTTCAAATCTACTGTGAGACACCAATGTGTCCCTGAGCAAGACACTTAACCTCTGGTTGCTCCAGAGGCGTGCGACCTCTGACATATATAGCAATTGTAAGTTGCTTTGGAAAAAAGCGTCAGCTAAATGAATAAGTGTAAATGTTTTCTAATTTGAATGGTCTGGGTCATTCGTCTTTGCATTATTGCATCACGTCTGTAAACATAAATAAACAGTCCCAGCCAGTAGGCTATATTGCATGTGTAGATAATTATAGTCAGGGCCTAAAACTAACACTTTGCCACATCTCTCTGCGCTTGAGTTCATCCCTGCACCACCGTGACAATTATATATGCATAAACTATGTAGATTCATTTTTATTCAAGATATAAAAGTGGATCAGTGACTAGAACAGTCCAAGGATTTCTCTTTTTCTTTTTTTCTTTGATTTACATCAATGACAGACTTCAGCAGGTTTCACTTTAAAATGTCTCTTTAAAACCTGATGCTCTGACTTTATCAGTCCGTTTGTATCCTATTATTTAATTCAGATAATATTATTTTATTCGCTCATGTCAGAAACAGCAAATCTTTTTAAAAACTGGTTGTTGTTTTACTTCATTCCATTACTCTAATTCGTAAAAGTTGTACCCGCTAACTGGCGACTGATACAGTTACATATACTCGCCAAGTCTGATTTTTACGCATTTGAGTGTTAAGAAAATTAGATTAGACTACAAAGACATAAATCTACAGATAATGCTACACACTACATTTACCTTCTTATTTTGTTCATACTTCCAAGACATCACATTACTTTTAATTTCACAGTCCTGCAAATATGACAGAAAATTTAATTGTGCATTTAAAAATAAATGCAATAGTGATTTAAAGTGTGACCTGGATTTTTCTAATAAAACTGTAACTTTTTTATGTTTAACCTTTTTTTATAACTCAGAGAGCTTACATTTTACATATATGCAGTGAGGTGATAGATGCATTTTCAAACATTTCAATGTGAGCGTGGAGTTTTCAAATAAATCCAGATTAATGTGGACACAGCCAAAGACATCACTTACCACTTTGCCTAAGTTTCTCTGACCTCTCCTTTAAATGCTCAATTTCATCATCCAGCCCGTCTGTGAAGATTATCAAAACCTAGACACATGAATAAATGTCAGGGGATTGTGAACACTGTTTTCAAAGTGCCATCAACTAAATAAGCAATAAATATTTAATGGCATCTAGGTGCCCGATATGAATCTAAGGGACCAAAGAAAAAGAAAAAGTAGACCAATGAGCTGAATCTGATTTCCCAACCATGTTTAGTTGGACTCTAATATAGAGTTGACAATCACTTTGATGGTTAGTTTTATATCTCAAAAACACTCCCACCTTTGCCTTGGCTTTGGAAGAGACAAACTTTTCTCTGAAGGAATCTAACAGAAGCTTGTTAAAGTCCAGGGGTTCAGTAGGTCGCCATGACATCACTTTCTTCACCACATCCTCGCTGTACTTGTCAAAGCCATAATCTTCCAGAACTCTCGCATCTGTCCCAGACACAAGCCTATAGCCAAATCTAGTTGTAATCTTGTCCTTTGCGACGCAGCACAGATCACCAATCATGGAGATACGATGGATGGCTGCAGAAACCAACTGTTCCACCTGAGGTCTGAACAGAGTTTGTGTGCTTGTTCGTCTGGACACGTCAAACCCAAAGGCAATGTCAATATCACAATCTGTTTGAACAAAACATTCGGTCACAATCTTCAAGAAAGGGTATAGACAAAATAATATACGTCTATAGAAGAATATTCTGAATTAATTTCCAAAGGAATTGCAAATTGTATTTTCAATTGCATTTTCCATATGTGGATGCAATAATTGTTACATAATCCAAACGCAACGACCAAATTTCAAATGTTAAAACAACTGTATTTCCCCCAAATTTGCCAAAACTCAAACTAAATCACAATTCCTTTTTCATTTTAATTTTCGATGCCTTACACAATGAGAGCCACAACAGAATGACAATTTTCACCATTAAAGGGACAGTTCACCCAAAAATGAAAATATTATGTTAATATGCTGACCCCCAGGGCATCCAAGATGTAGGTTACTTTGTTTCTTCAGTAGAACACAAATTATCATTTTTAATGTCAGCCGGTGCAATCTCTCAATTGTACAATGGATGGCAATAGTAACAGAATCTATGTATTATTATAAGTGCATTACCGTCACCTATCTCTCAAGTGGACCACTGACACTCTATCTACAATTATCTACAATATCTCAATTAGTATACATGGGTTTAGTCAATGTCCATTTGAGAGACAGTAGGGCACTTAGAAGTCTGCGATCCACCATAAAGAAAGTAGAAGAAGATGATACCTCAGGTGCCTGCTGCTGTGAAGCACTTTCACAAAGGTTCTAACAGTTCGGGTATTGCGTGAATCAGACCCAATTTGCACTGTCTGTTCGCTCAAACGCATCTATCAGATAGGCAGCTGCCTTTAACGATGCCTTATTATTTTGTTCAAAGCATTGGGCACAATCGTTTGTGAGTAATGTCACTTCCCAATACAAACACGGCACATAGTATATTTACATTGCAATTCCATTTGAGTTTTGGCAGGTTACATCCCACTGCGTGTTTGTGAAAACGCAAACAGTAATTTTGCGATTGCATATGGATTATGTCACAATTAATGTGCCCATATATGGAAAATGCAATTGAAACTGAAATTTGCAATCCATTTAGGACTCATCATTTTTTTACAAATGCATACATATGTACACTCCTCAGTATATTACCATGTTAGATTATTAATTTTTTAAGTAGTAAGGGTTTTCCAAAATCACTTACAAATTTTCTGCCATCCACAGGTGATTTCAAAAAGGACATTAATTTTGTATCTTTTCAGGACATCTGGCAAAAATTAATTCCAAAATTCTGAAATGTACACATACGTATACTATAAAATCTAGTCACTTACCACGTGTGGGTTGATCGTCTGGGACATGGTCACAGAGTAAATGTAACACTCTCCTTCTGGTTGTCATCAGTTCAAGGCCATCAAAAGATTCAATAAGGACCTGATTCTCTCCAGTCATTTTCTGCAACTCATGTTTCTGTATTTCTTTGCCTATCCCAATGCCAGTAATTGATATGCCCTTGTCTCTGAGATATTTTACTGCAGTCAAGTCTTCCTTATCTTTAGCATCTCCGTCTGTGATCAGCAGGAGATTCTGAGCTACTCCTTCATCTATTCTGGATCCATTCTCTTTTGTGAAGTAGTATCGAATATTTCTCAGGGCATTCCACGTAAATGTGCCCTGTTCTCGCTGATCAATATTTTTTATAGCTTCCTTCACTCCTTCAAAACTATTGTATGTGTTCAGGTAAAAGTAATGCATGAATATATCGCTGAACTGGGCAACAGCCACTTGCCATTTGACTTTAGCAATATCCAGCTCTCTCACAATGCCAATCATGTATCTTTTGAGAGCAACCCAACTTTCATTTTTAATAGACTCTGATCCATCAATTAAAAAAACAAGATCTAACTGTGTCCTCTCACAAACTAGAAAGAGAATAAAAAAAAACAAAAAAAAAAAACATTAGAACTACATTAATGGACAGTTCTTTAAAGCAACACTGAAACTGTAGATTAGCAGGCCACAAGTTTAATCATTTACTGTAGGGGCTATTTATACTTGGTCACTTCAAATCACACATTTTTTTTTTTATACCGATAGTTACAGATAGTTCAATAGGTGGTCTAAGACCCCGACCCCCGAGTTCCCCAGATCCCTTAGAGGGGCACAGACTGACCACCAGGGCTGCGCAAGATAATAATTTTGATGACCATCCATCTCTCTAAAAAGTGTGGGAAGTCAAATTATGTTTTATTGATAGCTAAAATTCAGATTTTTTTCTAATATTCAGTCAGGGCTTGACATTGACACCTGCCAACCTGCCAAATGTGGGTGGATTTCAGCAGTGGCGGGTAACATGGTTACTCCGACTTTGATGGGTTAAATTTATACAATAACAGAACTTGACATTAATGCTTGTCTGGGACAAGGGGATTTTATTTATTTTTTTGAAGGGGCATGTGAAAGAGAATTTTACATGCCTGACTGGACAATTAACCTAATCAATACATCTAAATACGGAACGGAAGCACTGTAATTTCGGCAAGAATGATTGTAATTTTATTACATTTGATGTAAACGTGATTGATAATGGATAATGTATTGGCAGCAACAAGGTTTCTTAAATCTTAGTGAGGAGGCGGGGCTGACCCCGTTGCTAGCTATGACAGTCCTTTGAAGACTGTGATTGGATGGTTGTCCAAGAGGGAAATAAAAGAGCTGTTTTAAGAGTAGTGTTTATTATAAGCCTTCACTTTTAAATTACAGGTGCAATTTTCATGTTTTACCATACTCTGGCTCTCTCTTTCTCTCTCACACACACACACATTATATAGGTGTATATAAATATTATTTTTTATTTTTTATTGACCATGATGTCATACTTAATGTATTTTATAGGAAATGAACAGTGACATAATAAGTATTGTAATTGTTTGTGTGATCACTTAAGGTTTTGACAGACCCAAATCATCGCTTCTGCATAGTTGTATTTTTCCAGTTGCCAAATATGCTAATGTGGTTAATGTAGTGATTTACTTCCATTTCTGGCGCTATGGTGTTTCAATGCGGTGTCGGAGATGTTAGCATGTCTTGGTCACAAACATAATCCCTGCACAATCTAATGTTCAGCGTCTTGTTAACTCTCTGCCATGCATTGTGTGCAAAATATTTCTTCTCCCTCTTCATGTTTCTTCCATTTTCTCCACTGCTAAAGAAACCATTAAGCCTCTTAAAAGTCCTTAAAACCTCCATTAAGGGTGAAGTTGTTTTTTTAATTACTTTTTTTTTCTTTACTACGATCTTTTATTCTAAGAGGAAACACCCACATTTCTAATAATTTTTTTTACTAGGTTACTAGGAGCAACTTTTAGCACTACGATTTTTCATGAGTGTGGGCCCTGATTGATAATTTGACATTGATTTTATTGTCAGTGTTGATTGTTTTTTACCCAATTTAGTTAACGAAAATAGAACCAAACCCATATTGCATGATGAGTGGACATTTAAGCAGTTTTTATAAATGTGCCATAGATAAAAACACTACTTTTGTGCAGACAGGGACAAAACAATGGAACTGACATGTTTTAAGATTATTCAGAGCAAGTTACTTTCAGTTAAAACGGATCATACATGCATTTTAGTCTGGGACTGGGGGGTGGGGGTCTGTACTGTGATAAGGGGTGTATGGTGATAAGAATAAGATTTACTTGGTTCGCAGAGCTCTTGGGCGACCTGTTTTTGTAGTCCACACAGATCATTGTAGGTGTTCGCATAGTGCACTGTTCCTTCATATCCCACCATCTGATTTAGCTGTGTCTTATCGGCATCTTGGATACCAATAGCAAAAAAGATGACATTTGACTCTGCAAGGGTTTCAAGCCATTTTGCCAGACCATTAAAGTCATTAGCCTTGCCATCTGTAATCAGTAATAGCACTTGGGGAACTTTCTCTTCCCGTCGTCCACCATGAATTTTATCAAAGTAGTTGAGTGTATACTTCAGGGCTCTGGCCGTGTTTCTGCGTCCTCCTGAAGCTTTGAGGTTTGAGATAACCCTCTGAATATCATTTTTACTGTAGTACTGTTTTAGTGTGAACTCCAGCTGCGGGTTGTCAGAGTAGGTGATGGCCCCAAATCGTACCTGTTTTTCTCCAACTACAGATTTGCTCACCATATATTTCATTAAGTTTATAATTTCTTGAAAACCATCTTTATTGGGACTTCCAGAGGCATCAACAAGGAAGATTATGTCAATAATTTGTTTTGTCTTGCATTCTGCAAAGATATAAAATGTTAATCAAAAGTGTTAAAGTCATTTGGAAAAGTCACTTTAGCAGGAGACAAACACACTTTAGCTAATATTTGAAGTGATTTTTACTGTAATACAATTACAACTGTAACAAGCAATTACAAGCTTTTAGTGGATGTACACATTACAAATGTGCAATCCTTCTCTTTAAGCTAAACAGACATAAGCCATAAAAGTCTACATGCTACACTAGTCAGATTCATATAGTCTCAGGGGACTTTGGAAATGGAACAGATTTTGAGTGCAAGATGTGTTATCAGTACTTTTGTTCCATTTTAATGGAGAAGAAAGACTATTATAAATGTTTTCACTTTTAGGAGTACACTTGCATGTAGATGCCCTCAAAGATAACAGATATTGACTAAAAACATTTTTTTTCAAGTGGTTTAACATCAACTGACAGAAGTTACTGACATGATGTGAACTCTCTTGATTTGATTTACATACCTGTGTTGCAGATCGTGGGAAGGATGGCATTACTTAAGTCTTTTGAGGAAGCAAATGTTTCTTCAAAGAATGCTCCTTCTTCGGATCCATTATGGGATCCAGCAATGGCAAGAATCTGTAATTTGTTTGCATGTTTCATACCAATGGCATTAATGTTGATGAAATTGTCTCTCAAGACTTTAGCAGGCTCGGCTACATCATCCCTGCTCTCTCCATCTGTAAGAACTATCAATAGCTTTAAAGCACTGCAGCGTCCTCCTTTAGAAATGGAGAAAGATTTTAATACTTCTGTAAGTGCGTTTCCAGTCTTCGTTTCTCCATTCATCTTTTTAATATTCATAATTTCCTCTGATAATTTATCTTTATCTTTAAATGTATTTAATGAAAACTCCTCCTTTGTGTTTGTGCCGTACTGAACAACCGCAACACGCTCCTTGTCCAGTCCAATTGCAAACTTATCTATCACAAGCTTCATTATCTCCTTCATATTTTCAAAGTCCTCAGCATGAACGCTTTCTGATCCATCAAGCAGAAAGACAACATCTGCCAAAAGACCTTCACAACCTAAAAATAAGAAATTCATAAAATGATCACTGCTCCTGTGAAAGGAATCTTGAAACAAATTCTAATTAGGCCAAGAGAAAATTTTTATCGGCATGCACTGTATTATTTTGCAAATCAGGTAACTGTGCAAAAATATCATACAAACGTATGCCATAAATTTCTCACCGCATATTTCTGTAATGATATCTTTCTTGATTTCATTAAGGAAATCATAGTTTTTGACATAAAATGTTCTTTCTGTGCTGCCAGATATATCTCCCAGCTCTGGCACAGATGCATTTTTCACACCAATAGCATAAATGATGACATTATGTTCTGTTCTCAGCAGATTAGCAGGTACTTTTACGGGCTCGGCTGTCCCTATTGACTCGCCATCTGTGATGACAATAAGAATCTTTCGGACCTCTTCCCCATGTGTCCGTACAGCTTCTCCGAACAGCGGGATCATTTTTCTCAATCCCAGATCAGTCCTGGTGCCCCCTCCCTTATGTATGAGGGATGTCACTGCATTTTCGATATCAGCTTTTGAGTTATATTCATGTACTCTAAAAACTATGTTTGCATTGTCTGCAAATGTAACCAACCCAAAGCGCACATGGTTTTGTCCAATCTCAAATGCTTTAAGCAATTGCTTAGTAAAGGCCTTCATATCATCAAACTCATTATTTTGAATACTTCCTGAATCATCCAAAAGGAAGTATATGTCAGCTTTGGTTGTTTGCTTGCAACCTGCAGTGGAGTGAAATGAGATTTTGAAAATTATACAGATATTATTATTATTTTTTTTTTCATAATTACTGTGCTCTTAGTAATTTAAAAGAAATTTAGTAAAAACATCTTACCAACCTTGCAATGCAAAGCTCTGTGAGCCTGTAGGTATCAAGGAATCTGTGATTTCATTGCAAAGTGTTTTGGTTAAAATATTTGAAAGTGAATTTAGTTCATCAAATTCTTTCACATTGAACACAAACTTTTTATATGGATATGATGCAATCTCTCTCAAGTCCTCCTCCTCTGTGTCTTTGATACCAAGCGCAAATACAGTGACGCCAGATCGCCGCAATGCTGCCGCAGCACTGGCCACCTCATCTGTTGACTTTCCATCAGTGATCACAACAGCAACCTGCTGAACATTCTGATCTCTTCTGCTACCTCTTTCTTTGGTGAACACTTTGTCTTTGGCAAACGTGAGAGCAGCTCCAGTGTATGGTTTACCACGACCATATGGCATGCTGCTGATATAGCGCAGGATGTCAGTCTTATCATCGAAGGTGTTGAAGTACACATCTGCTCGAGGGATGTCACTATAGAGGACCACAGCTATTTTTATTTTTCCCTCACCCACGTCGAGACCTCCGATGGTGTTCTTGAGAAAGTTGCGCACCAGTTGGAATTTTTCAGATCTGATATTTTCGCACTGATCAACAATAAAAGCAATATCTGCCACCCTGTCAAACATGCACTCTGTCAAAAAGACAAGAGAATTTTAGAACTTTTGTATTGTATATACTACATAATAGTTTTTCAATCTTAAACTCTTAGCAAATCAAACGTTTATAGGTTTTAAGGAAAGATTTGAAGATTGTGCACGCACTCACCCCTTGCGACAGCAGCATCTTCCCATTTGTCAATGGAATACGTAATTTGTTGTAGTACTTGTTGGATGTTACCTACTAACTTGTAGTTGTGTGGTGGACTAGAGATGTCCTTCATTTGATTTGCATCAGCTTTGCTCAAGCCAACAGCAAAAACTGTCACTGCATCTTTTCTGATTCTGCGGGATGCTTGGATTACACCATCGGCGGATTCTCCAGCTGAAATTACTAACAGAAACTGCTTAGAGCCTTCAGAGACTCGGCTTCCAGTGGCAGTACTGAAGAAATTTTTGTGAGCATATTCAATTGCATTGCCAATTCTACGCTCCCCTGTAGGCCTCAGTGTCAGGCTGCGAACAGATGCCAAAATCTCATTCCTGGTCTTATCAGTATTTAGCAAGAACTCCTCCTTGACATTTTCGCTGAACTGAGCCAGGCCGACACGATTAGTATTCTTTCCCACATTGAGCTGCTGGATCAGTCTTTGAAGAAAATTCCTTATTATTTGCAGCTCTTGTCTAGATGCTGAACTATCAACCAATATGAAGAGATCAGCAAATTTTGGCTCAAAAGCTGAAGAGAATGGAAATCAATGAATAAAATAATTTGCATTTAAGCAATACATCAATAAACTGTGCCATACTAGAGCACATAAAAGAGCAGATAGGAGTTCACTGTATTATGGGAGTGGGACTCAAAGCTAGTACATTTAAGAAAAGTTTTTGTTTTGCTTGTACTAATCTTAAGGTTTTCATATTAAACAATCCCACAGTAAAGACACAAATAGGAAAGCATAGCAAATAAAATGTGTTACCTTGTGACTGGAGTGTGACAGTAAGGCACACCTTGTTGCGAAGACTTTCTTTTAGACCTTGCAGTTCTTGATAACTGTCGATACTGAATAAGAACTCTTCATGTGGGATATTAGCAATGGTACGCAGTGTTTCCATGTTGGCCCTTCCCACCCTGACGACAAAGATTGAAACTCCTAGGCTTCGTAGTCTTTGGGAAGGTTCCTCCACATCATCATTTGATACCCCATCTGTGATGACTATGGCAATGCCAGGAACTTTCTCTCTGGCCTGTGTAAAGTAATTCTCACGGATGAAAGTCAGAGCCTGACCAGTGTTGGTGCGTCCTTTACGGTAGATGAGATCATTCAACTTTTGGTGCAGGTCTCCCTTATCTGAATATTCACCGAGCAGGAACTCTTGGTACGGTCTGTCACTGAACTGAGCAAGTCCCACTCTCACCTTGTCGGGTCCAAGGTTAAAACTGTCCACAAAAAAATGGAGGAACTTCCTCACTTCTTCGAAATCACTCTCTCCAATGCTACCAGATGAGTCAACAAGGAGCACAATGTCTGCCTGAGTTTCGGTGCAGCCTAAAACAAATACCAAATATAATGCCAAGATTATTTTAAGGGTGTAATCAGTATTTGCTGCAAATGGGCCACTGTTTTTATGTTGCCTTAACTTGAGACTTAACAACATAATTTTAAATGTCTGCCTGTTCTGATTCAACTTCCTATGTCTTTTCTAATGTAATCAGAATTCATATACAGTATATATATATATATATATATATATATATATATATATATATATATATATATATATAAATCTCTTACAATTCCATGAAAAACTTATAATCTGTAGCTAGCTTTCAAGTTATGTGCATCAAAATTAGCACAGTCCTTCAGGCTGTTCTGACGTAATACATTTTATTTCTTATAAATGATTAGACTTGCACATGGCAGATTCTTAAAAATCCAATTTACATTGACAGAATACTCAGAGACTTGCTTGGAATGGTTTTGATTTGATACAAATATTCAAACTATATAACCTTCGGACTTCAAACTAACCCTCAAAATGTTTTTAACACCCAAGCAAAGGCTTTGTCACACTAATATTAAAAGGACAAAAAAATAATGAAGTTTTAAGAATTTAATTTATTTTTTGCCACTGATTTCTCATCAGGTTCTCTCACTCAAATATTTTCCAGTAAAGCTGTGACCCAGAGAAGCGCAGCAATTTTTCAATGTAATACGTTACCTCTTGACATCAGGATGACATCTTTTTGGGTTTCCTCTACAGTGGTACACACTTTCCCAATTACCCCCTGAAAGATTCCTTGCAGAGCTACAAAGTCTGATACACTGTAGAGATGCTGATCGTACGGCTCACTCACGATGTCCCTCAGTAACGCCATGTTTGCATCTTTGATCCCTATGGCGAATATTTTGATTCCCCTTTGCCTCAGCTCCTGAGCCTGTGACTCGACCTCATCTTGAGAGTCACCATCTGTGATAACAATGGCAATCTGAGGAACATTCTGCTGTGCTCGACTTCCGGCCTTTTCAACAAAGTGTTGTTTCAGCATAAACTCCAAACCCTTGCCGGTAAATGTCCCGCCGGTTTTATAACGCAGATTTTGGATGTAGCTGAGAATTTCCTCTTTGTTCTGGTAAGTGTTGAGTGTGAATTCAGTATATGGTGTGTCAGTGTACTGGACCAAACCAATCCTGATTCTGTCAGGAGCAACTTCAAAGTTCTCTACGAGTGAGGAGAGGAATTCACGGATTTGCTGGAAGTTCTCTGGCCCAATACTGGAAGAGCCATCCACCAGGAATACAATGTCAGCCACTGTGTTCTGTGTACAGACTGAGAGAAGGAAACCAGAGACTTTTAATTCAATCAACAACTAGATCAAGTGGAATATGCAGAAATTGTGCTGAATAATCTCATCAAGTAAAATCTGTCCCTACCAATGTTTTGACCATTGCTGACAAGAAAACATAATGACAGAACAAGGAAACCAAGTAATCTCCACTCCTTCTCCATGCTCGAGTACCCTGTTCCTGAAAAAAAGCAACCAATGAGTTTAAAAGTTGCTGCACAGCTTATTTCACAAAATAGAATTGCAAATACAGCACGCATAAAAAAAAAAATTACACGCTTCAACTTCAAGAAACACATACAAGTAGAAAGAGACTGAGATCTTCCCCTTTTCCCATTTCCTGTTTTGTATGAAATGCTTGTAAAAATTGTCAGGTTGAGATGTGAGAGCCAGTGATGAGCGGGTTGATCTGAAATGAACGGGTGCCTGCGGTCACCCGCGGTTACCCGCGGTTACGAGTCATCCAAAAATATTTTTAATGATATTCGGGTTGCGGTCGGTCGGGTCGTTTGAAATACCTTTGTAATTTATATAGTACTAGACACAATTTTGAAATACATAGGCCTACACTTTATTGGCTGAATAACTGGCACAAATAGAGTGACCACCTGTCCCGCTTTGTTGTACTGTACAGCATTTTTACCCTTTGTCCCGCCTCATGCAAATTGAGCATCTGTTCCGCTTTTTCATTTGACCCTGCCTAATAAATACACGGATACGCCCATAGGCTTACTGTTAACTTATGTCCAATAGTTCAGATGAGAGCAATAAAAGCGTCAGTCAATAGGCTGAGTCGTACATCAATCAAACTGTTGACTGGTGCACGAACGCCTCCTCAACAATCTCAAATTGGAAAGTGAACGCGTTGTTCGGTCAGGTTAAGCAGCCATGGCCAGTGTGGCCATGAAAATGAGAAGATGCACTTTTAATAGAGAATGGACCGCAACATAATCTTGGTAAAGACCTGTAGATGGCGAAGCAGAGAGAGCTTTTTGCATTTTATGCAAAAGCAGTTTTTCTGTGGGACATGGTGGAGAATGTGACGTGAAGCGACATGATGCATGTGAGTAGGCCTACCACAGAAAAAAGCGCATCATCAAGAAACAAAATGCACTCTAGTACAGCATGCATGCATCAACACTTACCGAAATTAATTATTAATTAACTGATTCATTATTTTGTATAGTATTTTAAAATGTAACGACAGTACGCCATATTAAGTTAATTGCCTGCGAGCTTCTCCTCCTGTCTGTACGGTAATGCGACAGAGAGACGAGTGGTTATGACGCAATTGTTAGCCTATTTTTACAAAAACTGTTACTACGGGGCCATAATGTAACATAGAAGGTAATGGAGCCCTTTATACATTGTTGTGTATCTTTAGAAATAATGGACAAACGGAGTCTTTAAACGCCTCAGATGTAAAGTTATTCGCTGTAATTGTAATTGGCGCGGAGAGAGTATAAAATGCCAGGAGAGACAGAAGCAGTCGAGAGAGAGACACCAAAGCAAGGCACCAAACCCCCAACTGCTCCCCGGGTGCTGCAGCATAAATGGCTGCCCACTGCTCTGGATGTGTGTTCAAGGTTTATGTGTGTTCACTGCTGTGTGTGTGCACTTTGCATGGGTTACATTCAGAGCACGAATTCTGAGTATGGGTTACCATACTTGGCTGAAACAAGTGCATACTACAGTTAAGCCATTCTACAGTATAAGGTGACATTTAAGCACTTGAGAAATGGATTGCAACTCTTAAGTAAAATTTAAAGCACGGTTATGTGCAATTGCATTAAAGGGGTTTCAAGTTTCCCTTCTCTTTGGAGTGTTACAAGGTGATTGTGCATAGATAAGATTCCTGAAGATGCAAAGATGCAAAGTCTCAAAACCAAAGAGATGTATCTCTTTATCAAAGTTAAGACTTTGCCACACCTCACTAAAATGGCTCATTCAAACACGCCCCCACACGTCTACATCAAGATGTAGGAATATTTGCATAATGCTGCCCAAATGTTCACGCAAAGAAAGTAGTCGTGGTTTCAGTAACCTCAGTTAGTTTTGAAGCAGTCGTGTCACGGAGACGCTGTGTGTATCTAGGCGAAAGCAAAAGCACTTGGCCTTCCAAAAGAACAGTAAATGCATTTAGGAATCTTAAGATTACAGTACTTACAACAGAACTGCAACGCATTTGATAGACAACCGTTTGGTGAACCTAGGAGAGGAAGTCATTCTGACTTTGCTACGACAATATGGCGCTTCTGAATCAGCTACTTTAAGTATATTTGCTATTGACTGTTCAAATGCAGAGTTTTGCACAGTGTGTGTGAGCGTGTGTGTGTGTGTGTGTGTGTGTGTGAGAGAGAGAGAGGGTCACACAGTGGAGTCAGCTGTCTTAACCGTCTGGGGCTTGTGTTCTGCAAACAGATACAAGCTTCATCACTGTGTCTGTCATGTGACTCTGTTCCTCTTTCAGGCTTGAACTGATGGTAAAAATAAGGACATTATTTCTTATAGTCTGTATAGTCTTTACATTTATTTTGAAAGATGAAGCTTTTGATTATGGAAAGGATCGTTTGAGAGAGGCGGGGCATAGAGGACCTACAATAATGTACAGTATTTCAAAAATAATAATGAGTAAAGAATGTCAGCATATTCTGTTACACCAAATACACAAAATTATGATCTTTAAAAAAGCATCATATGACGCATGTGAGGAAACGCACGTGAAATAATAACAAACGATCGTAAAATGACGTTGTTGTTCTTGTTGCTTTTTAGTAATTTAATTTAAATGTGTATTTCTATTTTTTTTACTGCCCTTTTTAATTTATTAATTTATAAATTAATAAAAAATAAAGAAAGAAAACAAGTCATAAAGTGTACAATAAAGCACAACCAAATCCTTATATTATAATCACATTGCACTTGAATCAAGTTAAAGGTGTAATCTGCTGATTGTCCTGCAGGTGACTGCATAAATCTGTCTTTTTAAGATGCATTTATGGCTTTGAGATTACTCCAGAGCACTCGTAGATCTACGATGATTTTCAAGTGCTACTTGAGTTACGAAGCTTTTGGGAAACAGACTGTGATATTAAGATCATTTGTACAATCGTTTTTACAAACTTCTTAGACTTACGATGCCTTTGGGAAACTCAGCCGAGATCTGTTCCACCAAGATCAAATGCATTAACATTGTCGGTAACACTTTAGTATAGGGTGCAGTTCACACTAATAACTAGTTGCTTATTAGCATGTGTATTATTAACATATTGGCTGTTTATTAGTGCTTATAAAGTACCTAAAATGCATGACATCCATAATCCTACCCAATACCCTAAACTTAACAACTACCTTATAAACTATTAATAAGCAGCAAATAACGAATTAATTGAGGCAAAGGTCATAGTTAATGGTTAGTTAATAGTGAGAATTGGACCCTAAAATAAAGTGTGACCACATTGTCATAACTATTACCATACTAAAATGTTCAGAGAGATTTCATGACTGAAATGTATTTTATAAAGATCACTAATATAATTCATGGAAAGATGGCGAAATATTTTTTTTTTTAAATATATGAAATAAAAATGTATGCCAATATTTTCTGTAAAATAAGTAAATAAGCCCATTTTGTTTAAATTAAGGATTACATTAATGAGTACACCCTATATTTAATTCAGAAAATAATAATATTCTAGTACTTAGTATGTACTCCAGAAGAACACTGCTCTGACGCTTCTTGGCACTGAGTGTTCATGTTCACAACTTCATGACAAATTTTCACATCTGTCCTGTTTAACTCCTGGACGACCTCCTTAAATGCTCTGATCTTTAATGAGGAGTTTTGCTTATCTCAACTCAACAGAATCCCCCACAGCTGCACAAGAGCATTGAGATTGGGTGAAATAAATGTCCACTGAAGGATTTTAACCTTGGGAGAATGAATGTCTTTAATGTCATGCTAAAAAAAATTGCCCAATAATGCAGGGAATAAGGGGAGGGTAGCATCTTCTGTTTCAAGTTTTTGTATTACATCACACAGTAGTGTGTGAATGCAAGTGTTGACAAAGCACAACTCCCTCACACCTTCAGCACTCATTCATCCCTAAAAGCTTTACTACCACTGAATGTCACTGTGGCTACCAAGAACTTCTCACTGTACACCTCTAGCAATATTTCTGATTCTTTTGGATCTGAAATGATTGGCTTGGTCTCCTGAGACCAGAGTATGGATTCACAGAAGTCTCTATTGTGTAAATGTGAGCATTGGAAGAGGTTAAATCAGTTTATCAGTCCCTCCAGGATTTCATATAACCTTTTTCTGTTATTTGTGGCCTAAAATTACTGATTTTGCTGCTGCTTTTCTCAAAATTTGCAGTAATATTGGTGGCATTTAGTATTTTTTTTTGCAGTGAAAATATACCACAGACAACATTCATCTAACACTGTTATAACTTTTCTGACTTCGAGAAACATTATAGGGCTCCAGACTAATGTTTGAGGAAAACCAGCACTATGCCATTAAGTTTTACAGAGGGTGACACCAGCATCTGACAGTAAAGCACCCAAATCGCACATTTACATCTCGGAGATGTCTATTTGATGTCTGCATTTACATATGCAAGATGTACATTTAGCCACAGGCTCATCATTTCTGCCACAAGTTGTTCCAGTAGTTTTAATGTTAAATCCATGGTGAATATTGGTGATTTGTCTTTATGATGTGAACGCAAGACTGTTAATTAAAATTTTTGGAACTGAGAAACAACCTTTCTTTGAAAATCTGTGAGCTTTTGTGAAAATTGCGGAGTTTGATTGATTTAGCTTAATCCTGAAGGGACTGGTTTATTTTGCTTTCCTATAGTAGGTAATTCTAGTGGTGACAACAAGCATGCATGTAGCTAAACTCGAGAGGTTGTTGATCTGAATGTGAGAACTAGTCATATTAATACTTGTATTTGTAAGTACACTCACGGCTCTGATGTGAAATGCTAAATCTTTCAATTTGCACACACAATGATCAAAACACCCATCACTGCAAGAAATAAATATATATTTTTTCATGTATCAGTTATTTGTAAAACACTGCAAGCTATTTTCACTGAATATCCTTAGCTTTGACAGGATTTTAAGACTGCATTCATCTTGTCATTCAGGTATTATATGGTACACAAATAATACAACATATTTCAAATGTATATCCCACTGCATATCACTGTACCAGAGTTGTGACATAACTCTGTTGTTTTTATCATTTAAATGTTAAAAAAATGTAAAAAGAATTTAAACTTCTTCATTGGGTTAAATTCCTAATTTGCTTGTCAGTAAGGAACCGTTTTATATGCAACATTTAAAAAATCTAACTTATAAAAATCTAGTGTTTGTTAATGTATAGATGTACATTAAAGAGCAAAACCTAAAAAATAAGCAGTTATGACCAGGAAAACTGTTTTGAGCAACTAAAGTAGAGCTAAATATATGTAGGCTATTTATTAAACATCCATAAGACCATCTAGTGGTTAAACAATGGCATTACATATGAATATTATCTTTGTGGCCACCGAATGCCTCTAATTTGTCTCTTTGCACTGGAATTTAAATACATTTTCTCTATTTTAACCCTAAATACTACACTCATTGTAATATAAATAATAAGCATATTAGAAAATGTTATATTTTGAATTGTAATTCATGGACCATAATTATTGCCCATATTATTTAGTACCAAAATCTCTTCAGATTAACTAAACAGAAATTATCTAAAATGTGGAACAGTTATTTTATTGATTAAAAGTTACACTTAAGGTGTTTGATCACATTTGACTGCCAAGGAGTATGAGAACATAATGTTGTTTCATCGCCCAAAATAAAATGCTATCGTAAAGCATTAGTCAGCTTATCAATGCACAATCAATGCACTTTATGTGCTAATAATTACTAGAAATAGCTGCAAACATAGTGAAACTGCTGTCTGTCCTGATTAATCCCATTCAAACATAATGACAGCGTGATTTGTGTAAAATGATTGATAGCTCCATGAAGCATGTGACCGAGTGGTGGTGAGATCAAAGCATGTCACAACTGTTTCTCAGCTGCTGTGGTACAGCGAGTTTACTGTATACAGTACATGGATATAGACAGGAAAGATGTTGCATTATTTGTCTACCAGATAATACCTGAATGACAAGATGAATGCAGTGTCTTAAAATCCTGTAAAGGCTAAGCATATTAAGTAAAATAGTATGAAATGTTTTACAAATAACTGATACATATGCATAAAACACAAATTTCTTTCTTGGCAAGTCATGATGGCTGGCGTTGTACACTGGCCTGGCATCGACCAATAAAATGTCTTCATTCGCACCAAAGCCTCGCCCCCGGCTCTGCTCTATAGAAGCAGATTAGTCTCAAATATAATTCACGCAAATAATATGATTCACTCGTGCGTAGACAATTTCATATGCATGAAACCTAATTCACGTACACACAAAAAAATTCATGTGCGTGAAAATATATATATATTCACAAAAAGCAATTCATAAGCGCAAAATAAAATTATATATTTATAAAATACATTTCACAAATGCAAAAAACAATTTGTAGATATACAACTGTGCACAAAAACTTTTGAATATTTAAAATGTACGAGTGTCTGAATGTACAAATCGTCATTTACCAGGGGGCAAGGAACTCGACCGGAAGTTGGGGGCTGCGATCTTTTAGCAGAACTTCACTTGCGTTAGCATTCCCATTGAATCCCTTTAATTTTGGCGTCACTTTGACAGTGAATAACTTTACATCTGAGGCATTTAAAGACTCCGTTTGTCCATTATTTATTTCTAAAGATACACGACAATGTATAAAGGGCTCCATTACCTTCTATGTTACATTATGGCCCCGTATAAACAGTTTTTGTAAAAAAATAGGCTAACGATTGCGTCATAACCACTCGGCTCTCTGTCGCATTACCGTACAGACAGGTGGAGAAGCTCGCAGGCAATTAACTTAATATGGCGTACTGGCATTACATTTTAAAATACTATTCAAAATAATTAATCAGAATACTTACTCCTGCTCACTCACTACAAAGAACTCCCCGCTCAAGCTCGCCATCTCTGCAAGATTAACGATGGCAGTTTGCACGCACAGCCACTTAGAAGATTTACATCTGTGAGACAGGTTGCTGACGTCGTCAAGCTTCGTTTGAGTCTGCGCGTCAGAAACGGAAGTGCTAAAAAACGCTAAAAATGGGCTTCACTTGTCTCAATTGAGTTCCAATGGGGTCGCTGTGTCCATTTCTTTTACTGTCTATGTCATTTACTATGAATCCACTCAGATTTGTGTGTGTGTGTTTTTGAGACTTTCCTGGCAGAGCTCTCTTCCCACGTGGGTCTGTCGTACTTTTTAGCCAATCAGATGCGAGCTTACCGTTCAACCAATCATATCATAAGCCACTGATAGTGCATTCAAGGAGCACGATTCTGCGCACCTTTTGCGCAATATGGATTAATTCGAACGGAAATTAAGCCTTTACCTCAGTAATCCAGCATGGCGGGATGCACGGGTAAGAGTTTAGTTTATTTCATAAAAGTCTGAGTTTACACATTTTATCGTTTACACATTCAATCAAGACTAGTTAGAAAACTAGTTTTAAAAAAAAGTTGTAACAGGACAGTTAAAGTAATTATAAATTAAACTACAATCAGGATAAAGACAAAAGTAAAATTTGGAGAGTTGTGAAATTATAATTCTAAATAATCTTGTTTTATAAATTGATGTCTGTTAGGTCAGTGTGTACTTTCTTACAGTAATACATTTTAAAACATGTAGCCTAGCCATTGTTAACCACTACGTTGAAGCAATGTAGTTCGATCAAGATAAACAACATCAGATATTTAGAAAAGTTGTTTAATTTGTAAATATATGTCTGTACATTGAAATGCATCTTTCTCTTCTTATAATTTAGGAATATCTAAAGCAGTATATTCTTCAGCGACTTTATGATCGTTTAGTTCAGGGATTCCCAAAGTGTGGTGCGCGAGAGGAAAAAAGTAATGGCGGTCTGCTTTTTTTTAATGGGATTTTTCCATACAATAAAAAAACATGAACAGTAAACATTTCCTTTGTAATCGCTTTTATTTTAAACAAAAAAAACCTACAATTTATTAGTTTTCGATGGAAACGTAGAAGATGGATGCTGTGTTCAACGCACTGTTCTTCTTTTATGTACTGCAGGCTTATATGCGTGCCAACTCGTATATTATATATTATATATTATAAATATGCTTGAAATCAGAGAAACTGTCAAGTTGGACATCTTATGATAAAGTTGTTAGTCAGGAGGAGAGGGGCCAAGAGAGAGTGAGGATTTGGAGGCAACAGAGATGAAGAGAATAGAGAAAGAAAATGAGCAAATAAAAAATCTTGAGGAAATCTCTCTCTCGCTGCAGGCTGAGAGACTTTTGCACTGCACTCGAAAACTTCCAGATGCATCCTCTTTCATTTTATTTTATGTTTGAGCCTATGCTCTTTGCAACTTAATTATGTTGTGGATCGTGTGTAGGCTAATTTTATTGTCGCACTTGAAAAGTTTCAGATTGATCCTAGTTTTTACTTATTTTATATATTTCTGAGCTTATTCTCTTTAATGATGTGGATCGTTTGTAACTTCATTACAAATCCAGTGGCTTATGATATGATTGGTTGAATGGTTGAATGCTCACATCTGATAGACCCACGTGGAAAGAGAGCTCTGCCAGGAAAGTCTCAAAAACACACACACACAAATCCGAGTGGATTCGTAGTAAATGACGATTTGTACATTCAGACACTCGTACATTTTAAACATTCAAAGGTTTTTGTGCACAGTTGTATATCTACAAATTGGTGTTTTGCATTTGAGAAATGTATTTTATAAATATATAATTTTATTTTGTGCATATGAATTGCTTTTTGTGAATAGATTTTTTTTTTTTCACACGTGAATTTTTTTGTGTGTACGTATAATTAGGTTTCATGCATGTGGAATTGTCTACGCATGTGTGAATTGTGTTTTTTGCGTTATTTATATTTGAGACTAATCTGCTTCCATACTGCTCTCTCACATCTAAGTGCGCAAAGTGAGTTTTGCAACAGCAATACTGCAAAAGGAGTAGCAAAAGTCAGAGAGCTAGGATTTGAACTTGTACTGTCAGATGTGAGAGGTTTTAAGTGCCGACTTGGCACTGAACTGAAGTAAAGTGCAAAAGTAAATATGTCGTAAACATTTGTGTCCGTCATTTTCTTTATGTGAATATCATTCTACACATTTGTAACTATTAATTTTCCAATTCAAAACACAGGTGTTTTGATCATTGTCAGTGTGTGAAAATTCAGCTTTTCACATCAGAGCTGTGAGTAAAAATGTTAACTTACAAATACTAATGTTAATATGACAAGTTCTCACATTCAGATCAACAAGCTCTCGAGTTTTGCTACTGTTTTACCTTCATACTGTACTTCTGCAGGCTGCGTCATACTCCGTGAGATAATGTGTCATTCTTTTCATAGCTTTTGTCAGCTCTTAGACAAGCATTTTATTTATTATGCTCTTATTTTAGAAAATTTCACCCATCACTAAATAAAAACTTAAAGTGAAGACCTGATTGTTTATGAAGCCTTATAACAATTTATTTATTTGTTTATTTATTTTTTGGAATGTCGGTGCCACTTCTGCTATATTTTCACACTTAAAACAACTATATGGTATTCCTCTTGTACCATTGTCCTCTTTTATGCTAAGTCACCCGGCAAATCTTTCCTAAGTGCTTCCACTGCTGCCAGCATTAAGTTTGAGTTTGATTCAGTGGACTAACACTTTTATTTGGCAGGAAATTACATGTCTTTAACATTTTTGTTTCAATACATTTACTTATACATTTTTTTAGTAACTTTCAGAAGGATGTAGTCATATTTGCAGCAAAATTTTCCAAAAGAATTGTAAAAGGAAATGAGCATCCCTATAGCCTATCCTCCCCCCTCTGAAAGGCTGAGCCCTTGATGTGTGTTCTTTGGCATTGCTGTCTCATAAAAGCGTTTGTCATTATATAAACTCCCTTGGCGAAGGGAATGACTGACCAAGTGTTACCTTGACTATTCTGCCCCTGCAACATTCAGCCCTCCATCAGTTGTTGCAAATAAATATTTTTTTATTTGAATATTGTCAATTTATGTCTTATTTACTTTTAAACTTTTTCCAAATAAACTTGCTTGCACTACCTTCTTACATCATATTTCTATCATTGACGAAAAATATTTTGTCTTACATTAAAATAGACAAATTTAATTAGTCTATTTTATATACTTTGTATGTGAACTCGAAATCAACCCCAACTTTGCTTTTAAATGCATCGCAAGATTTCCTAACTGCAGATCACATGATCACAAACGGATATCTGTGTGAAATGACCATCGCATGTTCCTTCGCTAACGGACTTCGAGAAGGGATTCAGCGGTTCATTTTCGTTTGGAGCCTCCCTACAAATGGCGTCCCCTTCCCGAAATGAAAAAAAAAACGTCTGTAATTCACCCCATATTTCCAAAGAACCCTAACATGTCTTCTAAGTAAAGAGTAATTGCTGAATTTATTAAGTTTAAGAAGGGGTGTACTCATTTATGCTGTGCACCGTATATAGGCTGTGTGTGTGTGTGTGTGTGTGTGTGTGTGTGCTGGTACGAGTATCGGTTCACTGGGTAAATTCCAAATGGAAGTGATCGCCCCTATCCCCTTGGAATGGGGACTTGGAGTGAGCAGGGCACGTGCGTGCCATTATGTAGTCGTTTAGAATGCACTTGGCAGAGGGAGCAAGGTAATTTTCTCTATTATATAAGCGCGTTCGACTTGAAGCAGCGCTGCCCAAAATGATCACTGCATGACATCAAAGTACCGCGAGAGCGGTAAGAGAGCACACTGATCCAACGCATTCGAATCGCTCTCGCGGTACTTTGATGTCATACAGTGATCATTCTGTGCAGCGCTGCTTCAACTCGAATGCGCCTATTATCTTCAGCTGGCATGTTCACGTGACACCGCAGCAGTTTCCGTCAGCAGATAGCGCTGTTTTAATGTCATAAATGTATTTTTATTGTTGTTAGCATAACTGTTGCAAATAAACATACATTTTATATTTTAAAAAGTTTTCTTAAATATGCTATATATATAATATATGTATATGTATATAACTTTTTTTAATGTAATTTTTTTTTTTTTTATGCCTGTGTCCATAATCGAATATGCTGACAGACACCGTGCTTCGTTGTCAAGGGAACATACCAGCTAACGTTAATGATAATGATAAGATCCCTCTGGCAAGTGCATTGCAAATTATATTTTGCAATATGAACTGTACAGTACCGACACTCATACCGGCACACCCCTAATATAACAAAACTATATACCTTAGTGCTTTGATCAATTATGACAATCCAAACTCAAAGCGGAGCCTGAACATTCATTAACTAAATACCATGACAGTCCTATTTAAATAAAATGACATATCTGAATCTAGAAACAGGGACTTGAATAAAATCTATGCTTAAGATTGCTTTAATAATATTTGTTTATAAAAACACACCTGGAAAAGCCAATCATCTTTTCTGAGAAGTGTCTCTTATAAATATTCTTCAAGCTAATTTTTTATAAAAAAAAAATAAATAAAACACTACACATAATAATATCATCATGCTTTTGTAGTATACTCCAATTGCCTCTCTCTGAATGATCTAAATATAGGAACAGAGTAAAGAGGTGAACTTACACAGAGCCCAGGCACGGATGAGATGAATTTAAACCGAAGACACTGGATGAGAAACTAAAAATCAGAAACAGAAAAGGGCACTTGAATAAATTATGTAAATAAAATCTATGCTTAAGATTGCTTTAATAGTTTTTGTATATAAAACAGACCTGGAAAAGCCAGTCATCTTTTCTGGAAAGTATTACTTAAAAAAACATAGGCATCTCTGCAAGCTAATAGTAAATTTATTTTATTATTCAGATTAAAAACACAATACATTATAATATTATCATGCTTTTGCATGGTTTATACTCCAATTACCTCTATGCAAACAGCTCAATCTAAATATAGAAATAGAGTAAAGAGGTGAACTTACACAGAGCCCAGGCACGAATGAGATGAGTCTAAATCGAGACTGTGGATAAGAAACTGAACATCTGAAACGGTCCACAAAAACCTATCAAGCCACTCCTCAACATCGTAATTTCCTTTTAAGGAGAAGCTTTTTTTTTTATTAGTATTTTGTACTAAACATGTATATACAGACCCACACATGGATTATATATTTTTAATTTGTTTAGCTTCACATTACAAAGCTTGAATGAAGTGTGTTCATATTACACTTTTGGATTATTGGAGATGTTTACAGCTTTGTGTTTGTTGTTTCCATAAAGTTCTTAGATAAAAAATAATTTAGTTCACAAAAAAGTTAATTTCTGTCAATTTCTTAACCTAATGTCATTTCAAAAAAATTTTTTTTTGTCTTTTTCTCTCTCTCTCTCTCTCTCTCTCTCCCTATGGAATAAGCACTAAATAAAATGTCCCATATGCTTTTGTTCTAAATTTGCAGATCTACTGAACTCATTTGATAGCTGTAAGACACAGACTGCCTTTAAGTCGTATTCACTGAAAATTTATTGCCATTCATACTGATTTAGACACATTTGAGAACAAAAGGTAATTGCCCTCAATGACCTCAAACTTGGTGTTGATAATAATAAAAACCATTAAGAACAGAGCATCAGTAATAACTGAGCAGCAAATTTACATATTTTTATGATCATGTTGCACTGAAGACTGGAGTTATGATGCAGAACACAGAAATAAATAACATTTTAAAATATATTAAAATAGAAAAGTTATTTTAAACTATAATATTTCACAATATTCAGTTTTTTTTACTGTATTTTTGATCAAATAAGTGCAGCTTTGGTGAGTGAGTTCTTGCAAATCCTTAAAAAAAAATATTTTGGCCACCATTATGTGAAGACAAGGGGTCATATGATGTTGCTAAAATGAACATTAATTTGTGTATTTGTTGTAATGAAATGTATTTATGCTGTTTAAGGTAAAAATAAATAGAAAAATATTATTTTCCACATACTGTACTTCATTGTTTCTCCTCTATGCCCCGACTTCTGAAACGCATTGATTTTTACAAAGCTCATCGTTCTGAAAAGCGAGGTGTGCTCTGATTGGCCAGCTATCCAGTGCATTGTGATTGGCTGAATATCTCAAGCGTTGCATGTCGTGCCACTTAAATACAAAATCCTGTCTGCATTTGTGATTGGAGAAATGACAAACAACAAGCTCTACTCTACACTGCTCAAAACTCACATTGAATCATCAGTGGCAAATTTTCTTATGTAAACATACTAACAAACTGTGATTTAAAACAGCCGGCATTGTAGTTCACCCTCCCAGGACCAGGAAACAGTAAAATTACATAAAATAAAATGTGCTGCACACATCTGAATATTTGGGTTGAACTGTTCTGGAACAATGTTGTAAATACAACTTAAAGGGGGGGTGAAATGCTATTTCATGCATACTGAGTTTTTTACACTGTTAAAGAGTTGGGTTCCCATGCTAAACATGGACAAAGTTTCAAAAATTAAGTTGTACGTTTGAAGGAGTATTTCTGTTCCAAAAATACTCCTTCCGGTTTGTCACAAGTTTCGGAAAGTTTTTTCCGAGTATGGCTCTGTGTGACGTTAGATGGAGCGGAATTTCCTTATATGGGTCCTAAGGGCACGTTTGCCGGAAGAGCGCGCGCTCCCGTATAGCAGAGCACTGAGAGCACAACAGACCTTCACTGATCAGAGCGAGAGCGTCGCGAAATGTCACAAAAGGAGTGTGTTTTTGGTTGCCAGGGCAAGACAACCCTGCACAGATTACCAAAAGAGAAACAGCATTAAGGGACCAGTGGATGGAGTTTATTTTTACAGAGCATCAACCGAGTTGTGCAAGTGTTTGTGTTTGTTCCCTGCATTTCGAAGATGCTTGTTTTACAAACAAAGCCCAGTTTGACGCCGGATTTGCACATCGTTTATTTCTTAAGGATAATGCAGTCCCAACGAAAAGGGTCACGACCGTGTGTTGGAACCGCATGCGGTGAGTAAAACTGCTTCAAATATCTCTGTGTTGTTAACTTAGCTATCGGCGCATAAGCACATCAAGTAAACAACAACGTTGTTGCTGATGCTGCTCTTGTTAAATTTCAGCCTCTGGATCTGATTCTGGATCATAAATATACGCTGAATCTGACTGTTAGCCATGGTTTGTTTTGGTTGGTTTTGTCCTCACGGTGTCACAGCTTCCAAACGCTCTCAACGCAAAAGCCTACTGTCGCTCGTGATTCTTTAGCTCCGCCCACACGTCACGCCTCCAGCCGGTCGTGTTTTTCCGGGAAAAATCGGTACAGACTATCTTTCTCTTATGAATATAATAAAACTAAAGACTTTTTGGAGTTATAAAGGATGCAGTACTACTCTATAGGTACTCAAGATTAACAGGATATTGAGTGAAAACGAGCATTTCACCCCCCCTTTAAAGGGGTCATATGATGCAATGTCAAGTTTTCCTTTCTATTTGGAGTGTTACAAGGTGATTGTGCATAGATAAGAAGTTGAAATTGCAAGACTAAAATCTCAAAGCCAAAGAGATATTCCTTATCAAAGTTAAGACTCTGCCACACCCTTCTGAAATGGCTCGTTCAAAACTGCTCCACATCTACATCACTGCATGGAAATATTTGCGTAATGCTGCCTAAATGATCATGGAGTTGAAGCAGTTATGTCAGGGAGATGCTGTGTGTATCTAGACAAAAGCAAAAGTACTTTATTTGGCCTTCAGAAAGTAGAAGGCAGAAAGTAGAAAGTAGAAGTAGAAGATTTAGGAATCTTTAAGATTACTTACAACAGAACTGCAATACATTTTATGGATGACCGTTTTGTGAATCTAGGAGAGTAGATCATTCTGACTTTCCTACGACAATTTGGTGCTTCTGAATCAGCTACTGTAAGTATGTTTTGTTATTAGTTTAAGCATTTTCTATCGAATGTTCAAATGAGGAGTTTTGCATTTTGTGTGAGTGAGAGAGTCACATCACAGTCTTAACCGTGGCTTGTGTACTGCAAAAACATACGAGCTTCATCACTGTATCTGTCACACAACTCTGTTCCCCTTTCAGGCTTGAACTGATGGTAAAGCTAAGGAAATTACTACTGTCTTTACATTTATTTTGAAAGATGTAACTGACGTTTATGGAGAGGGACGTTACATTTCTGTCGAGTGCTTCCGGTGTTCGGCCAATCACAATGCACTGGGTCAGCTAGCCAATCAGAACAGACTGTGCTTGACGGAAGGAGGGACTTTGTAGAAAACAACACATTTGAGAGAGGCGGGGCCTACAATAATGTACAGTATTTGAAAAATAATGTGTTTTTTGAACATTAAAGCATGTCAATATTTTGTAACACCAAATACACCAAATAATTAACTTTAAAAAAGCATAATATGACCCCTTAAACCTCTAATTTTTAGTCTTGTCCTATTTTGAAAGGCCAAACAAAGTATCTGTGCTTTCGCAAGTATACACAAAGTGTCACAACATGGCGGCAGCAGTGGCAGCACAGGAAAGTTGATAACTCAATCCATCTGCAAACAGCATTTCTGTAACTGTATCTGGAACAGATACTTGTTTTATTTATTTTTTTATGCTGAATCCACACTGACTACACCATTAAAGGGATCCTGAACAGAGAAATAAAAATTCCTTTGATCTTTTGACATATAAAATGTCATAGCACTATAAAAACATCCTGTAAGTTTTACAGCTCAAAACTCTCTCGTAAAAACAGATTTTAAAGTGACGTGTGCCAAAGTATGGTGACACATACACAGAATTTGTGCTCTGCATTTAACCCATCCAAGTGCGTGCACACACACCGTCAACACACACCTGGAGGAGTGAGCAGCTATATTGGGAGCAGTGCCTTGCTCAAGGGTCTCACCTCAATCGTGGTATTGTGGGTGGAAGAGAGCCCTGTTGATTCACTCCGCCCACCTACAAATTCCTGCCGGACCTGAAACTCGAACCCCAAACCTTCGAATTACAAGTCCAACTCTCTAACCATTAGGCCATAAAATAAACAAGAGTAACAAAACAGTACTTCATCAAACAAGGCTGAGTCCACATGGTATATATTAAGGTGAGCTAAACTGGCTATTATTACACACATCTGGATATGATGAGGCATGATAGTCTGGCAAAGTTTAATGAGAATTGTAGTCCAAAACAAGAGGCTGTCATCTGGGAAGAGTGCCCTCTGGTGGCTCTCATGGACACATGGGTTAACGGCTGTGACAGACAGATTGTTGAATGTGCCATTTTATGTCTTAATAGTGTGACTTAACCTCACCTCTGCAGAAGATTATCGCCATTTTCGACATCACTTCCTGCTTTATTCATTATTTTATTCACTTAGCTCAGGTTCAGATGTCCTGCGTGGATGTGTACAGTGTTGGTTCAGTTATCAAAAAAACTTGGCTAATTTTTTTGATTTTATACAATATTATTTATATTGTTATTTCTTAAGGGGTGGGTCACCAATTTAATTCTGAAAGGGTCAATTTAATATTTGAATTTAAGGAGATTTTTGTTTAGTTTTGTAAAGAAAAACCAGTTGTGAACCACTGTTTCTGACACATATTCTACAATCTTGAACGATTTCATAAACCAGAGGAATCTCAATAGGCATTTTATTACTTGACATGTTGTGTTTCGTTAAGAAGTAAATGAATAGTTGACCCAAAAATAAAAATTTGGCTTAATTTACATAGCAGATTTACATAGACAGGGCCAACATGTAAACTTACCACAGTTCATTGTATTTTATTTTCTGTGTGTTGTTTAGGGCCATTCTGAATGGGAATCAAATACAGCAGATGTTCTAATAGACAGACATGTTAAAAAAGCAAATAATAGAGTAGGAGTTTGCATGGACAAAAAATAAATGTAAATTTGCTGTCATTTCGTACTTCTATCTACCATTGTTCTTATGAAATGATGCAGTTTCATGATTAAAAACTCATCAAGGACTGATTAAAAATCACAATTGCTTCATCTGATAAAAGAGCTTAATTTGAGAGAAATTAGAAGTTCCTACATATAAACAAAACACATTCAGTATGGTACTCCAATTTCACCTCTTTTGCCCGTTCACACATACAGTATTGTGTTGCTCTTTTCCAAAGAAATTTCTCAGGAAGTTCCAGGCACACACACTGAGCTACTAATAGCTTACAGCTGTTAAACTCTCTACTCTCTTTTCCAAAGAAATCACAAATTTATCGAGTTAGGATGGTCCAGTGGCCAATATATATATTTTTAAACAATTAAAGCTAACATTCTTGTACTATTTAATTGGTGCAGCTCCCAGTGGGACATACTCCCCCACATTTTGGATATTTACTTTCAACCTAATGCTTTATTTTGTCTCATCACAAAAGTTTCTCACATACAAGTTTAAGTGTTGTCGTATTGTGAGGCTGTCAGCTGTCATGCTTTCTAGTAAAATAAAGAAGGCCTTCTAGCTAATGGATAAAATGGGTACTGTATTTGAAATTCTAAATAATGGAGAGAGTTGTTTCTCCCGCCAGCTCTTCCTCAGATGCTCACATGTGTTCCTAGATTGAAAACAGGTAACAGGAATAAGAACAATTGACAATGAAAGGTGACAAGACTTACGACTGTAATTTGTTTTGAAACTGGTCGTGAAACCATTTAGATGGATGCCAAAGCTTTTTAGGTCATGTAGAATTTGCAATCTATGTCCCAGATTGTTTGCTGTATTCCATGGCTTCCCACCAACTGGCAACCTGGGGTTTTGAAAATACTTTTGGGTAAATTGGCAGCGGAGGAATCACATATACCCCCCCAAAAACAACATATGTTTAAAATTATGGTCACTGAGAAGTTCTGAAGAAATTTCTCTGGAAGTTTCAGACTAAATGAGACTGATTTCCTCAGTTCAACAAAGCTGAGATGCCTGCTGATCATATGTCCTTCAGTCTTTTCTCTTTTCCAAAGAAGTTTAGAGTCAATGTATTCCAGATGCCAGAATTAGACTTTCCTGCTCAGCTGCAGAACATGAGTGGTGCAAGTTGATGGTTAGTCCCAGTGCTGGTTTTTAATGTGTAATAAGGAGAGATCATGTGTGGATTAACAGGGCATTGGGTTTTCTCAGTAAACACAGATACAGGTGCATCTCATTTAATTAGAATGTTGTGAAAAAGTTAATTTATTTCAGTAATTCAACTCAAATTGTGAAACTCGTGTATTAAATAAATTCAGTGCATACAAGTCTTTGGTTCTTTTAATTGTGATGATTTTGGCTCACATTAACAAAAAAAAAAAAACAATTCACTATCTGAACAACTTAGAATATGGTGACATGGCAATCAGCTTATCAACTCAAATCACCTGCAAAGTTTCACCACTTGCTGCAGCCTGTAGTGCATTGACGTCACATACCTATGTCAGGTATGTGTTTACCGTGCATGCGAAAAGTGACATAAGGTATGTCTATAACACATGGTGCCTACACATGGTGACTGCACATGTATTTGTAATTTGCATTGCATGATGACGTTAGTTGTTTGCGTCGTGCATGATGTCACACGTCGTTAAAGTACTCTAATAAACTAATAAAATGTTAAAGTAATAAAGAACATTAGGATGGAAAAAAAGAAGGGAAAATTTTAACCATGTTTCATCTGATGTAAAATTAAATGGAGTTTACAATTTACAATATATTAACATTCTGTTGCACTTTACTTCACTGTGTATGCTGTAATATTACACTTTAATGGCACCTCATATATTTCTTATTAAGCTAGTCATCATTACAACATATAAAGAACAGTTGTCTGTTATAGTGGTGTAGATGGTAAAACGTGTGGTTCACAATTTGATGGGAACGACCCGGCTTTGAATCTGCTTTTTGACTATGTTTTTTTCCCTTTTCAAATCTCAAATCACACCAGAAAATAATTTATTTTCAATCAAAATTAAGGAAATAAGGGCTTTATTGTCCCAATAAGGTAGCATCCATTTAACAATTTGAATTAAAATTATAATTTACATACTGTTTTATGATGTACTACAGTACTGAGCTGCAGATAATTGCCACTATTTGCAATAAGAAGTATAAATAGCAGAAAATTCTGCTATTTTAACAGTGTAAATAGAACATATAGCTATTTGCATTTGGAAATAGCCACTGCCTTTCTTATTTAACTTTTTCCTCTGCCATGGTTCTTGTTTATTTATTTATTAACTCTAATTTTGGTCATTTTTCATTTGAGTCAGTTCGGGAGTTCGGAGCGGGATCGCGAATCATGAGTCGGTTCAGGATTTCGGAGCGGGTTCACGAATCATTTGAGTCAGTTTGGGGTTCGCGAATCATTTGAATCAGTTTGGGAGTTCAAAGTGGGTTTGCGAATCATTTGAGTCAGTTTGGGAGTTCGGAGCGTGAATCATTTGAGTCAGTTCGGGAGTTCGTAGCTGGTTCGCAAATCATTTGAGTCAGTCTGAGGATCGCGAATCATTATAGTCAGTTTGGGAGATCGGAGCGTGAATCATTTGAGTCAGTTCGGGATTTCGGAGCTGGTTCGCGAATCATTTGAGTCAGTTTGGGAATCGCGAATCAATTGAATCAGGTTGAGAGTTCGGAGCGGGTTCGCGAATCATTTGAGTCAGTTCGGGAGTTCAAAGCGGGTTTGCGAATCACTTGAGTCAGTTCGAGAGTTTGTAGCGGGTTCGCGAATCATTTGAGTCAATTCGGGAGTTCTGAGCGGCTTCGCGGATCATTTGAATCAGTTTGATAGTTCGGAGCGGGTTCGTGAATCATTTGAGTCAGTTCGGGAGTTCGGAGCGGGATCGCGATTCATTTGAATCACTTCGGGAGTTCATAGCGGGTTCGCGAATCATTTGAGTCAGTTCGGGGGTTCAAAGTGGGTTTGCGAACCCTAAGGTTCTATATAGAACTCCAATGAAACCTTTTTTCTAAGAGTGTTGTCCAGTGTTGGGCAGTAACTGTAAGTGTAACGCAGTTACTTTTGACAATAACTAATACTGTAATGCATTACTTTTTAAATAAATTAACTCTGTTACCATTACCATATGGTGCATTGTCTGCTACTTTTTTTTAAATTAATTAATTTTGACTGAAGTGCAGCCTAATCTGTTTGCAGCAGCGACGCATTGTAAACATCCACTGTAAACATGAAGACGCACTGTGGGCATGTTTCCGTTTATTCAGTATGTGCGGCAGTCATGGCGAGTCAAGGCGAGAGCAACACAAGTTTCTCAAAGTGGAAATATGCTCATTATTTCACTTTAGTTGAGCATAAAAACAAAAACCTTTTAGTCAAATTTAAGCTGTCTTTCTGGTTTGAATGTCCCATCTTAGCCCCACGAATTTCTAATCCGTGCGCTGAGATTTTGTAAACCGTACCCTCGGTTTTTTAATCTATACCCACAAATTCATAATCTGCGCGCACACTTGCGCAATCCGTTCCCATGGATTTGTAAACTGTAGCCTACTCACGGATTCATGCAGCAAGCTCCTACATGTTAACATACAGTTTTAATGAATATTATTATGTGGAATGGGTCTACAGCAAAGTGTCTTAAGTGATTCTCTGTATGTATGCAAATATTTAATCGTTTTTGGAGCTCTAGATTAAAACAAACACAGTAAACAAGTGCACAAGAGGTTGCACTTTATTCTTATTAGTCTATGCCAGGGGTTGGCAACCCACGGCTCTTTCCTCCCTCTATGGTGGCTCGCTGTGGTGTACAATACACGGGGGAGGAGTCCACCCGATTTTTAATAAAACCTAAACACTTTCCCATGCACTTTTTCTCAGGAAAGTGTGTTCACATAGAGGTTTTCAAGGGCCAATTTGAATAAAACTTTTTGGACACCTTATTCTCATCCAAAACGATGTGAACATCAAAGAGCGCTGTAAACTAGTGCGCTGTGTTGTTCATTCATACTCAAAGCCAGCAAGGCTGTTTTTGGTTTGTTCCAGATCGGACTCATATGATAGAAGTAACTTTTGACGCCAGGAAATCCCTATGGACAAAGGCATCCCATTATGGCTGTAGCTAAGCTGATTAGCAAACATAAACCTGCTTACTGACCTGACTGAGGATGATGGTTAATGATTTGCAATTCCTCAGCACCACTGACAAACATCTAATAATGTAAACTGTGTGGTAAGTACTGCCGCTCCATGAATAAGTGTGATCGTGAATCTCGAAAATGAAAGTGAAACTAAAATGGATCGTCTTAATAAAATAAACACAAAGAGATAACTCACTGCTCTTGATTGAAGAACTTTGATACAGTTGCTAAAGTTCAGTAGTGATAAAATAACTTGAAATTTTCAACAATTTTCACCTCATATCTTTTTTGACCAAATAGTATTGATAACAATATAAATAAGTACCAGTATCGATACGCATTATCTGTATCAATAAATTGTAAACGATACTCATCCCTAAACCTGAATGAAGCATGTTGAAGGGTGCCCTCTCGCTCTCTTTGCTTTGTTTGCACGCTCTTCCAGGAGAAGTGTCCATATAAGCAACTCTGACTTTCATGATGTCATACAGGGCCATACTCTCACGAGAAGTGAATCTTCCTCGCTCTGTTGCAAAGCCATTCATGGACACACGCTCCACAAACTTAGGATGAAAGCCTGAGCTGACAAAGAAAGTTGATGTTCAGCTTGCATTTATTTATAAATGTGATTTATATTTTATCTTTATAGCACACGTGTGCAGTATTAACAGATTTGAGTAGTGTTTAGTCTTTTAAAAGTGCATTCATTTATATTTTATAACTCAAAGTATGAATTGCAGTTTAAACAGTTGTTTAAAAATTATGGTCACTAAAAAGACATATGTTGTGAAGCCTTCTCTCTTTTCCATGGAAATTGCTCAGCAAGTTCCATACACCAAAATGAGACAAAGGCAAAATGCCTGCAGAACATGTGTTCATCTCATTCACAGCTAGCAGTCTTCATACAGTCTTTTCTATTTTCTAAAGGATTTTCTTCAGTCAAGATGTTCCAGATGCCAAAATTAGACTTTCATGCTCAATACCACAAGAGATGGAGGATGTTTACACCCTTCAATTCCCCCTTCAACTTAATGCTTTATTTTTTGACTTGTCACGAAAATCAAGTTTCGGATGCAAAAGCCTTGCCAATTAATGCATCCAAATAGTTTGAAACCTTATTTTAATCCATTTTCATGCAAGAAGATGCTAAAGAGAAATCAATTAAGTATTCATGCACTGTTTTCCGTGCATGCACAATGAGGGCAGCATCCACAGCACACAAATGACCCATCAGCAAGCCCCCCCACTTTAGTTACTGTTGCACCCTCGGACAAACAAATGGAGCTGCTCAATGTGTCACAATGAGAGCTGTCAGTGTGAAAACCTTGTCTCACAATGTTTTTGCACAATTTTGGACACAGAAGGGCAACCATTCAAGTGGGAATTAACAGAGGTGGAAAGTAATGGATTACATTTACCTGCGTAATTGTAACTAAGAAGCTTTTTTTGTGTTCTACTTTTTAAAGTATTTTTTTTTTAATCTGTAAATTTACTTTTACTTAAGTATATTTTGTTTAAAGTATTGTACTTTTTTTAAATTTTGAAACACATTAATTACAGAGTTAAAAACTGGTGGATGAAGTACACCAATCAAGTACTTGAGTATAAGTACAGATGCGTATTATAAAATATTACTCCAGTAAATGTAAAAGTACTCCTTTTTAAATTTTACTCGAGTGAAAGTTCAAAATTACTCAATTTTTATGTACTTAAGTAAAAAAGTACTGCTAGATAGATTTATTTAGCAAATTTTATATAGGCAACTTAATTTACATACAGCAGATTTATTTCACAGACAGTTTTGACCTAAATATGATTTTCAGTTACATTTACATTAATATTTTACATTTAATCATTTAGCAGACTCTTTTATCCAAAGCGACTTACAAATGAGAAAAATAAAAGCAATCAGAATAACAAGAGAGCAACAACAGTATACAAGTGCCATGACAAGTCTCAGTTAGCCTAGTACAGAACACGTAGCCAGGTTGTTGTTCCTTTTTTTTTCTTTTTTATAAATATGATAGACATGAAAAGAAAGGTTAAGTGCTACTATTAGTTGGTTAAGTGCTGGCGAGTCTTTAATCATTTTTTTTTAAATGATTAAAGACTCGGCAGGTCGAATTGAGATTGGGAGGTCATTCCACCAGCTGGGCACAGTCCAGAAAAAGGTCCATTAGAGTGATTTTAAAACTTTTTGGGATGGCACCACAAGGCGTCTTTCCCTTGCAGAGTGTAAACTTCTGGAGGGCACATAAGATTGAACTAGTGAGTTTAGGTATGTTGGTGCCGTGCCAGTGGTCGTCTTGTAGGCAAGCATCAGTACCTTAAATTTGATGTGAGCGGCTACTGGTAGCCAGTGTAACCTGATGAGGAGAGGAGTAATGTGAGCTTTTTTTGGCTCATTGAAGACATACATACCTGCTGCATTCTGGATCAGTTGGAGAGGTTTGATAGTACATGCAGGAATGCCTGCCAGGACAGCATTACAATAATCCAGTCTAGAGAAAACAAGAGCTTGGACAAGACATTGGGTGGCTTGCTCTGACAGGAAGGGTCTAATTTTCCTAATGTTGAATAAGGCAAATCTGCAGGACCGGGTTGTTGTAGCGATATGGTCTGTGAAGCTTAACTGATGATCCATCTCAACTATCAATCACAAGCCAGATCCATCAGGTTTCTGGCTGTCCTGGAAGGAGTTATGGTTGATGAACCCAGCTGTATAGAGAAGTTGTGATGAACGGATGGGTAAAATGGAACCACCAGCAGTTCTGCCTTAGTAAGGTTGAGCTGAAGGTGATGGTCATTCATCCAGCTAGAAATGTCACTCAGACAGGCTGAAATGCGAGAAACTAATGTCAAATCATCTGGTTGGAATGAGAAGTAGAGTTGAGTGTCATCAGCGTAGCAGTCATAAGAAAAGCCATGCTTCTGAATGACAGATCCTAATGATGTCATGTAGATGGAGAAGAGAAGTGGACCAAGTACTGAGCCTTGAGGAACCCCAGTAACAAGTTGTTGTGACTTAGAAACTTCGCCCCTCTAAGACATCCTGAAGGATCTATCAGAGAGATAGGACTTATACCACAGGAGAGCAGTGTCAGAAATGCCCATCTTTCAGAGGGTGCACAGGAGAGTCTGGTGATTAACAGTGTCAAAAGCAGCAGACAGGTCCAGCAAGATGAGTACTGAGGATTTTGAAGCTTCTCTTGCCAGTCGCAGGGCTTCAGTAACTGAGATCAGGGCAGTATCAGTTGAGTGGCCGCTTTGGAAGCCAGATTGGTTGCTATACAGGAGGTTGTTTTGTAAACAGCTTGCTCAAGTGTCTTTGCAATGAATGGAAGTAGGGATATCGGTGTGTAGTTTTCTAGAAGTGCTAGATTTAGAGATGGTTTCTTAAGCAGCAGGCTTACCCAAGCCTGCTTAAATGCTGAGGGAAAGTGAAGTGAAGAGAGGAGTTGATAATGTGAGTAAGTGAAGGTATGACTGAAGAAGAAATCTCTTGAATGAGGTGAGTGGGGATCAGATCAAGTGGACAAGGAGGTGGAGGTGGATTAAGAAGAGAAAGTTTTGTAGCCTGTCCGAGCGTCACAACAGTTGTTAATTTTGTTGCGGTAGTATGATGTTTTTACAATAATCAATCCTAAAATCCAACATTAGTAACTAACTTACTTTTAGCAACATCAGTCGCACACACATGATGTACAGCCAAGTATGGTGACCATACTCAGAATTTGCCCTCTGCATTTAAGCCATCCAAAACACAGAACAGTGAACACACACCCAGAGCAGTGGGCAGCCAATTATGCTGAGGCTCAGTGCCTTGCTCAAGGGCACCTCAGTCGTGATATTGCCGGCCCGAGACTCAAACCCACAACCTTAGGGTTAGGAGTCAAACTCTCTAACCATTAGGCCACAACTTCCCCAATGCAATCTATTTTTGCTTCTAAGAAACCGAAACTGCCATTTACTGTCATGATTCTGCCCTCGTGTCCTTGATTTTTCCTAGTCTTGAGGCAGGATCATGACAGACCCATGTTTTGTGTACAAGCGCATGGCCTTGTCTTTGGGCCATGTGCTTGTGTTGTCTCGTTCCCTTGCCCCGCCCCCCTTGTTAACCTAGTCGTGTCTTGATTGTCCTATCTGTAACACCTGTCGTGTCTTGATTAGTACCCCTATTTAGATCTCCTAGTGTGCTCTGTCTTGCGTCGGTTCATTGTGTTATTTATGTGCTTCTCAGATGTGTTCCACACTGGTGACTGTGATTGTATCCTGTATACCGTGAGTGTTTGTTTATAGTTAGTGTTTAGTGTCTTTATCTGGTCAGCCCTGTCTTGTTTGGTTATTTAGTCCTTACCCTAGCCCTTGTTTTCCCCCTCGTGGGTTTTTGTTTTCCCTTTTTGTATTTAATAAACCCTTTTGTGTTGAATCCTGTCTGCACTTGAGTTCCTCCCTTGCAAACCCTGACAGAATGAACCGACCACCAAGGAACTCAGCAGACAGGAGGCAATGCTGGATGGCATCAGCCAGCCAGCGAGATTGTTTTGAGGGCTCTCGCCTTGTGGTGTTCCGGGGGACCAGGGGAGGTCGTTCCGGAGCGAGCGGGCGAGAGGAGGAGCCCCAGAGGTCCCCACCTACCCAGCTGCCGGCGATCCCGGAGGGTCGTGTCCTGGCCGTGGCAACCCTGGGGGGTCAGGCAAGCCCCTCCCAGAGTCCTGAGGTGCCCTCCTCAGCCAGCAGTCTCCCCATGAAACGAGGGAGACGGTTTTCATGGGAGTCAACTTCTGAGTCTTCGGCGTCCGAGACTGCCCTGCCCGAGACCAAACTCCCCCAACCCGCCTCTGACCCAGCTGTGGCCTCTGCACCGCGCCCAAGGAGGAAGAGGAGGAAGAGGGGGCCTGCCGGTCCTGTGACCCTGTCTCCTCCCGTGCCAGCAGCGGAGAGCGCTGGCGTGCCCGTGCCAGCAGCGGAGAGCGCTGGCGTGCCCGTGCCAGCAGCGGTGGGCGTTCCCGTGCCAGCAGCGGAGAGCGCTGGCGTGCCCGACCCAGCAGCGGTGAGCGTGCCCGTGCCAGCAGCGGTGAGAGCTGGCGTGCCCGTGCCAGCAGCGGTGAGAGCTGGCGTGCCCGAGCCGGCAAAGAAGAGGGCAGTATGCAAGTCGGCAGTCGTGAGAGCGCAGGAGTGCCGCGGCCGACTCTGCAGCAAAGACTTTAGTTCAGTGTATCTCATCTCGTAAGGAGATGCCCATTGTCTTAGCGGCTAAAGCCTTTTCTGATTATTTGTCTAGTCTTGTCCGTATCCTAGAAGTCCCCGTCAGTCCTGTCTTGTCCTCAGACCCTGTCCCCAGAAATCCCGAGTGTCCTGATGTCGTCTCCCCGTGTCCTGTAGATGTCGTCTCCCCGTGTCCCGTGAGTGTTGCCCCGTGTCCTGCTGATGAAGTCATGTATCCTGTTGATGTGGCCCCGTGTCCCGTAGATGTCCCGTGTCCTGTTGTCCCCCCGTGTCCAGTAGATGTTGCCCCGTGTCCCGTAGATGTCCCGTGTCCAGTAGATGTTGTTGTCCCATGTCCAGTAGATGTTGTCCCCCCGTGTCCAGCTGTCGTCTCCCCGCGTCCCGTAAGTCTTGCCCCGCGTCCCGTAAGTCTTGCCCCGCGTCCCGTAAGTGTTGCCCCGCGTCCCTTGTCTGCTCCTATCATGTCCCCTGTCAGTTGTCCCGAGACCCCTCCCCGCCCCTCACCACCCAGACCTGCCCGTACCCCCCGTCGTCAGCCTTCGTCCTACCCTCCTAAGATTCCTACCCCTCCCACCCGCCCTGGTCTGTCCCCCATGAACTTTGTGGTCCCGCCCCCTCCCCTTCCCTGTTTGTTTTTTTTGATTTGTCACCCCAACCCTGCTGTTGTGTATTCTTGTTTGCCGTTGTTATTATTTGTCATGTCTTGTTGGTTTGTGTCTGTGTCCCAGTCTGTCATGTCAGTCGTGTCCCGTGTTTGATGTTCCCTTGAGGAGCGTCTGGAAGCCGCTCCTTAAGGGAGGGGTTCTGTCATGATTCTGCCCTCGTGTCCTTGATTTTTCCTAGTCTTGAGGCAGGATCATGACAGACCCATGTTTTGTGTACAAGCGCATGGCCTTGTCTTTGGGCCATGTGCTTGTGTTGTCTCGTTCCCTTGCCCCGCCCCCCTTGTTAACCTAGTCGTGTCTTGATTGTCCTATCTGTAACACCTGTCGTGTCTTGATTAGTACCCCTATTTAGATCTCCTAGTGTGCTCTGTCTTGCGTCGGTTCATTGTACCTGTGATTGTTCCACTCTGTGATTGTTCCTTAAAGAAGTGTTTGTATTACCGTGAGTGTTTGTTTATAGTTAGTATTTAGAGTCCTTGTTTATCTTGTTAGTCCAGTCCTGTTTTAGTTATTTAGTCTTTACCTTGCTCCGTGTTTTCCCCCTCGTGGGTTTTGTTTTCCCCTTTTTGTAATAAACCCTTTGTTTGAGAATCCCTGTCTGCACCCGAGTTCCTCCCTTACCAAAACCGTGACATTTACGGCCCGCCATGACTTTTAGTATGGCCTGCTAGATCATTTTAGACTCGGATGATCAATTTTAAAATATCTGAAATCTAAATTCGAGTAAATGTAAGTGCTGTGGTTACCGGGGAAACTGCTAGATCCGAAAGTGAAACTTGTTGGCAGAGAATGAATTTGCTTGTTCAATAAACCCGTCTGCTATTTTTGCTACATATTTTTAAATCCTTTATAAAAATCTAAACAATTAAGAAACTAAGATATATTCATGTAATTTAATATAATAATTGATTAATAATAGCCTAATTTTTTAAATTTGTATAATTGATACTTTCAACCCTTTCTGTCTTTAAAGCTCTTACATTTTATAAAAAAATTCTGCAGTTAACCGGTTATTTTATGGTACCATTTGGAATAAAATGTATTTATATGTTTTTAATAAGCCCTTTTTAACTGTCCTTTTTATGTTGTTTTAAGATTGTTCTGTAATAAAAAGGACCTCTGTACATTTGTTTTTTGCAAATTTAGAGACAATGAAATCGAGATGTTTATTTGTTGGGGTGACATTGATATCAAATTAAATAAAATCTTTACAAATAAATTACATTAATTATACTTTAATTTCCTTAAATAAAAAGGAAATGGAGTAAGAAGATGTTAAAGGTGTGTGAACGTGGATTAGTAATCTGGCCTCTTGATATAAAGGAGAAACAATGCTGGCCCTTGTAACTATCAAAGTTGACAATTCCTGCTATAGAGCGTATAGACTAAGAGCATTATAATAAAATCCCAAGACACCCCAAGTCTGAACGTCTGTTTATTACTTCACACTGTCTGACATGAACTTTCCATTCATTCATAAAGAGACAGCAGTGATTCTACAGTGGGTTACATTTGAGAGATAGGCCTACTGAGTTAGAAAATAGAGTAAATGAAGTCTGATTAACATGACACACAGAGAGAGAGAGAGAGAGATGTGAATACTCAAATGGAAGAATTATTTTGTTTCAGATTCTAGGTTTATGCTCATTATTGTCATATTATACATTCTGCTATTTTTCTATAGATTTCATTACATACAGTAAATAAATAGAAATACATACAATAAATTAATAGAAACCATCATATAATTTGTATTGGTTTTACTGGTTATAATTACATTTTATTGGTTTTAGTGGAAACTGTAATGGTGCCTGTTGGTTTCTACTGTTAATTGGTAGCCTACTGTTGGTGGCTTTTGTTAAAATCATTAAATCCTAATGTAATGTCACAAAAAACACTACATGATACCATTATTTAATGGTTTTAATGATTAAAAGTTGATGGTATTTGTAGTGGTATTTTTAGTGGAAATCTTTTGAATTTCTGTGATGGTTTTTTTGTCAGCAGGGTCACCATTGGTTTTGTGATGTTATTTGCCATAAACGCGACAGAATTGCTGTAATATTGTGGGATAGTAGCGACTGTTTTGGCCTATTTGAGAGGAAATCCAGGGCCTTTTTTAACTCCCAGTCCGTCCCTGGCTGAGATGCGTCAGATCATGCATGGACGATAGCCAGAGATATTGTCAAAGGATCAAAAATAGGCAATATTAAGAGGATTTAGTATCTCCAAATATTGTAGGCCTGTTACATTCTTCTTATTATTAGGCCTTTTATTATTACTAGTAGGTTACTTTTATTATTAAATTTCATGAAATTATTGCCTCGAAATTATTTCATAGCTTACCACTGCATGATGTGCTGTGAGGATAATTAAAGCTTAGTCTTTTAGCTTACTCCTCACTGAAAAAGTTTATATTCTTTAAGGTCTATTAATTTATGCTATAAATTACAAGCCTATAATAATAATAAAAAATATTAACACTGCAGTCATCAATAAAAATTAAGAGCAGTTTTATTTCGTGCACCTATTGTCAAAAACAACCTGTTTAACAATATGTATCTTCTCATGTTTTTCACTATATGGCCACAAGATAAATATTAAGAAAATAATTCATGATATAATATGTTGAAGTAATTTCGTCTTTCGTCTCATTGTCTCATAGAATATTAGCCATTAAGGCAGGGTTAGAAAGCTGTCAGTTTGTTTTCTTTTTTTTACTTTCACTTTCTCTACTGATGTTCTCCAGCATATCCCTTGCACAGTTTGCGTGTTGCTTGCCTGCGCCCTTCTCCATAATGTAAATTGTTTATAGGCCAAGTATTAGGCACTTTTTTCCTTTTTTTTTTAAAGGTTTTTAATGTTTCTTTTTCAATGTTAATGAAAGTGACACCAAAAAAAGGAACATATATGGTTCATTCGAGGTGTTCCCGAGTGCAAATGAATGTGAACGAGCATGGTACTTATGCGCATGTGGAATTTATCAACAATGATTGCTTACTCATGTGGGTAAAAATTGCGTGCGCACGTTTGATAAATTCGGATTTCCTTGTACTTAGGCACATTCTAAATTTTATTTGTAGGACTAAATATAGAACCTTTTCTATGCACTGATATGAAATGAGGGTACAGGAACTTTTCCTTTTCCACTAACATTATCTTGTCTGACACCACATGCATGTGAACATTTTGTTGGTTGCTTGATGTTTTCGTTTACTGCATCTGTATATAGTTTTCTTGGTATTTATTCGGCTATGTTACTTGGTTCTTTATCTCTCCTTTTTTTCTTTTACTTTTTTACGGTGTCTGCATGTATTTATTATCTATTTTGTATCTCTCAATTTCTTTGGTTTTTTTTTTATTTCACAGCCTCTGTATGCTGCACTGTGGTCTCCTCCACAGTTGGAGCATTTCCTAGTTGTTGCATTACATTGTTCGTATTCCCCGCATTTTACACATCTTTGTTTTTTATCTGCAGACTGCTGCTACATATCCTATCCTTTGACTTTTGTTGCATCTCAGAGGAGAAGGTATATATTCTTTTACTCGATAACTCATCATGCCCAGTACAACCCGATTAGGAATTGTATCACTTAAATGTATCATTACACTGAACCTTTCCTGTTTTTTATTGTCTCTACTTGATATTAGCTGTTTGACATCTTGTGCCATTCCACCTTTCAAGTTTGCTTTAGTTTCTTCATTTTTTGCTGATGTCGACAGCCCTGAGATTACTCCTCATTGCGTTTCTCTATCTTTTCATCATTATTTTTCCTTCATTTAATGATTTGGTCTAGCTGTTTTGGGTTTTTAGCTACCACTATGACTTTACCTCCTCGCAAACATTTAGCATTTTGATACTTTTTTGGAAGATTCCAGATTTTTAAAATAGTTGCATCTCAGCCAAATATCCTAATAAATCCTAATAATCCATACATCAATGGAAAGCATATTTATTCAACTTTCAGTCTATTTCTATTTTTTCATATATCTACTCTATACTCGCATATACATAGTCTATATTCCTACTTCTGCAACAAAGCTTTTATTATTATTTTTATTACGTATGCATGTATGTCTGTATAGTTGTGTATGTATGTTTGTATAGTTTTGCAGTTGTATGGGCTTTCGTGTTGTGGAGAGCCAAGAAAGAATTTCATTGCTCTGGGAAACTTCTTTTCCTCACTGGACATATGACAATAAATCCTTTATATCCTTGAACTAACTTAAGCTTCATCTGTGACTGCACTGATAGAGAAAGATATTTGTTTTATTTGCCATCTTTCCTGGACTAGTACTTTCTTTATTGTGAATGCATTTAAATTCCTTATATACTTCAATCTCTTGACATTTAATTAAAGAGTTTTGAATCTCAGTCGTTCTCTCGCAAAAAGTAAATCTTCCTCACTCTGTTGCAAAGCTTGTGATTGCCTTTATGTAACACATTCATGCGCACACACTCCACAAACTCAGGATCAAAGCCTGAGCTGACAAAGACAGTTGATGTTCAGCATACTAACAAAGCCAGAATGGAGTGGTTTGTTTTTGTCAACTTTAAAGTAATCCTGTAACTCTGAATTTGTTCAACTACCATCATGGCATGGGCCCCCTGATCAGGTCAAATTATAAACACTCAAATTACAGATGATTGTCAGAGGGAATCAGTAAATGCATTTTATTCATAGATTTGATTTATATTTTATCTTTATAACACGTGTGCAGTGTTAACAGATTTGAGTATTGTCTAATCTTTTAAAAGTGCATTCATTTATATTTTCTAAATTAAAATATGAACTGCACTTTAAACAGTTGTTTAAAATTATGGTCACTGAAAAGACATATTTTGTCACACACATTGTTGTGACGCCTTCTATGTTTTCCAAGGAAATTTCTTAGCAAGTTCCAGACACCAAAATTAGACTTTAAACCTCATTACAACAAAGGCAAAATTCCTGCAGAACATGTGTTCATTTCATTCACAGCTAGCAGTCTTCATACAGTCTTCTCTCTTTTCCAAAGAAATTTCTCGAGTCAAGATGGACCAGATGCCCAAATTAGACTTTTATGCTAAAAACCACAAGTGATGGGGGCGTTCCCACCCACTTTATGATATATGCATACTTCAACTTAATGGTTTATTTCTGAGTAAATTAATCACACCCATGTTTTTAAGCCTTGCCAGTTCATGCATCAAAAAGAAAAAAAATATTTTAATCAATTTTCACACAAGATAATGCTAAAGAGAAATTAATTAAATCCTCATGCACATATGGCAGAGTCCACAACCCCCCCCCCCCCCTCCCCTCCCCTCCCCCCAGTTACTGTTGCTTCCTCAGAAAAACATATGGAGCTGCTCAATGTGTCACAATGAGAGCTGTCAGTGTGAAAACCTTTTCTTACAATGTTTTTTGCACAATTTAGGACACAAAAAGGCCACCATTCAAGTGGGACTTAAATATCCCATGGAGTGATAAAATATTTGTAAATAAATATGGTGCATTTTTGAACCCTTTTTGAAGCAGGGGTTTACAGATCACAATGCAAGCTGGGAACAGTCGTCGCGATCACGGAAGACAACATCCTGGATCAACACCATTCATGTACCTCAGGGTACATTAGAATTAATGCACATTTAACTCGTTCAATATGGAGATGCACTGAAATGTAGACCTTCGTTTGTGTTTTTGACTTGCACTGTACATGATGTGAGGAACAGCCCACTATTTATGTTTGTAAAAGCATTGACACACTAACTTTAATTTTAGCTGGTTTTAGCCAGAGATACATTGCTGAAACACAAGATGATATTAATGTTCTGCTTGAGCAGACGAAAATTATAACTTAATGAGAATATGACAACCAGAAAATGTTGTCTTCATTGGGATTGGGGTTGAATGCTTAGGGACATTTTTGCTCTGTTTTGTCTGTGTTTAGGAAATGTAATAAAATAAAATTTATTGCCCATTCTCTTGGGAAATCTAGATTCAGTGTTTCAAGTACCACAGGCACATAGTTTTTTTTTTTTTTTTTTTTTTTTTTTCGTAGCATAAACACCATCAAACCGATGAAAGCTTTGGATCTTCCAGTGTTTCTCTATGGCGCTGAAACCTACAAATGTAGGATGCTCTGCCCTCCCCATGTAACTGATACTCGACTGCCATTGGGACATCTGCATTTGAGGGGAGGGGCTTATGATAGGTAAATTAAAGCAAAAGCTGCGTCCTGTTGACACGCTAAACATTATGCATTTTGTATTATGTACTCAACCATGTAGTAAATGAATTGTAAAAGGTTATTTTGTCATTGATATTCAGAGTCTGATAGCCCCTCCCACTATGTTACATAATTAACGCTTGTCAAAATAATGATTGTACAGTTTATGTTAGTCCCACCCACAATTATGTTAATGACATGAAGATGCACATGTTTGAAAAAATTATGTTAAATTTGAAAGTTGAACTTGAAAATAGTGATACAAAAATTTTTAAATTAAATATTGGATTTCCCAATTTAAATGTTAAGTCTTTAGTAGTATTGTGTATTGAATCTTAGTGCTGTATTTTTGTTGGCCATTTGATATGCAGTTTTCATATGCTAGACTTATGTCTCTATTTGTTTCTCGGTTTTGCCATGGGATGTAACTAGGATATACACAAGCTCCAGTCTGGATCCAGAACACCTGAGAAAACCCCTCAGAGAACCTCAGATGATCCTAACCCTGAATTATCAAACAGAACTAACAAATATTGCTACAAGTGTGATTGCATCACATAATAATTGCTTTTAACAGTGTTCATCATTGGTTTACATCTTGTATTAATTTTTCTGAACGTTTCTGTCATATCCACATTAACTGACAGTCACCATTTATAAGCTACTACTAAATATTGCAGAAACTTAATTTACTGTAAAGTTGCTTTACAATGATTTGTAACGTAAAAAGCACTATACAAATAAACTTGAATTGTCTGCTCAAATCTGCTCTTTACCGAATAACTTATTTTGCTTCAATGACGATTATTCTATATTTAATGTTTTAGTATTTTGTATCTGATACTGTTAGACCTTCCTGAAAAACTTCAAGCAGTTTAATTTGTACCTAATCAAAAGGACACAACATACAGTACATCCTCTTCCTGAGAGTAACAATGTTCAACAGAACATTTTCCTGCTCACACGATATAAAATCGGTATATGCCTTTATATGCATTTAATGCAAAATCAAAAACAAAAAAAAACTCTGTAATTAGTTCATAAAATAGCTAAAGGAACACTGCAATGTTCCCCCTCAATAAAGCAAACTGAATTAAGTACTATCATGCAACAATGTACAATGGAAAAAGTAAAAAATCACAATAGACACACAAAAATGTATCCGACCTCTCAGTGAGAAACTAAACAGAAGCATGACTCAATGATCCTCGATTTTATACCGATGATAGAAAGAAAAAGCTAAGACAACAAATATATATAGAATAGTGAAAATAAAAAAAATAATAAATCATAGCACGGGGCTCCTGTGGAAAATATCTGGTACTTTAGCAAAGTATTGATGGGAAAGATGGTTTCTTTTTTGCCACTGGTCAAGGGAGACTAACAGACATCTGGAACGGGATTGAAGATAATTCCTATAAACACAAGAGAAGAGAGAGAGAGAGAAAAAAAACAACACATTGACTAAAGGAAAAAAAAATCACAGGTTTCACTCCACACCATAGAGATCTAACTATATACTTCATCAAAAGTACAACAGCAAAAATAATATTGTATATATGCACATATACACACACATTATATATATATGAAAATTGTAGATTTACACTGAAGGCATCAAAACTATGAATTAACACATGTGGAATTATATACATAACAAAATAGTGTGAAACAACTGAAAATATGTCATATTGTAGGTTCTTCAGAGTAGCCACCTTTTGCTTTGATTACTGCTTTGCACACTCTTTGTATTCTCTTGATGATATGTGTGTGTGTGTGTGTGAAAAAAAGTATGTGCATCCTATTGAATTCCATGGTTTTTCAGTATCAGGTCATCATAAAAAAAATATCCAGTCCTTGGCAGGTTTTACATTTAGGAAAATAAAACCTCAAGATGAACAACAACATGACACATTGCCCCGTTTCATTGTCTATTTAACAAAAATAAAGCCAAGAAGCCATGTGTGACAAAGTTAAGACCTTTTTATTAGAGTAAGTAATGGTCAGGCACTGCTAATCAAATACCTTTGATTAACTGATCATCAGCAAGTGTGAGCCAGTGGCTCGTGGACTGACATGAGATTTGCTTGCAAACATTTAAGCAGTTATTATAGGCCTGTGTGAATTTATCAGTCTTTTGCATGCCAAAGTCAATTTCTGCATATAAATATGCCAAATAGAAGCAGAAAATCATGCATTATGCACTTTCATGAGATCGGGTTAGCCTACAACATTTAATTTGTTGGCTATTTTACAAACTGGAATACAAGAATTCACAACAACGTTTTACATTTAAGATACCCATAAAATTTATAGTGAAAAGTAATTTAATTGTGTCTGGAACGCAATAAATTAATTTTTAAAGCATTTGCTGCATGGATAAAAATAAACATAATAAATAGGCTAATAAACAATTTACATATCAGACAAAAATGCCTTGCAGCAAATCCTTTAAATTTTAAGGTATTCAAGAACAGAGGCACATAAAAATCAGAAAATATAAGCAGTTTTACATATATGCCATTATAATTTGTTATATTTTTTAAATTGTACAGAATTATAAAATAAAAAGCTAATTATAATCTGGCCTTTTTTAGGATTTTCCCTATTTTTTTATTTTAGACATGCATCTATTATGATAATGAAAAAAAATGACTCCCCGACATATTGGCTGTGATCAATTCACTGTCTGCCGCTGGGTCATTTACCTAAAATCACCCTGTGGTCAAATATGGTATCCCTTAAAATCTTAGATCATCAAAATGACATAATTGTTTTATTTTTCTTGTGAAAATTTTCTCATGCCATAAAGTAGCTTTATATGTAACTCTACACCCTTGCCTCATTTACTTAGTGGATCTATGAATATGCAAATTTGCCCTGACTCCACCCAGTCACACCAGCCAGTGCCTCCTAATCCACCCAACTGTTGTAAATGCCAAACAATGGCATACACAGATATTGACTGATAAAACAGTTTTTAATAGTGGATAACTATACTGTGGGGTTTGTTAAAGTTACTAACTTGACGATGTTGTGTCCTAAAATGGCTTAAAGACTAATGCAGTGGATTGTGATTCTTAATTCACGCCAGTGAGCATTCACTTGTGAAGCGCCTTTTACTATTGCCATGGCTTATAATGCAAATTAGCAGTTCTAAATACACATTAAACCACAGCTTCATGAGCTTTTTCTCTCTTTTTTTTTTCTTTTTTGTGCTGGTATTGGTATTTTTTTCATGCTAGTAATTAATCTATTATTTGACGTGATTGGCCATTGGATTGTGACGTTGCAAACCGAGGGCTGTTTCAAACCACACTTCTGGGACTGCCATTGGGAAACTACAGTTTTAATGGATAGGCACATAGTTTGTGTAAAGGCATGTTAAAAACACCACAGACAAATAAACAACATAAAACCTTGATTTTCACTAAAGGGAGTAATTAAAAGACAACAACTTACATTTAAGAGCACAAAAAGCTTTTCAAAAAAAAAAAAAATTTCCATTACATACGAAACTTAACTATTTTAATAGCTGGAACTCAAGTAGGTCTAAGTGCAAGGCTCTAATCCAACTTATTCCATGATTCAATGCTCTTTTCATCCAACACCTCATGTACCCACCCTTGCATATCCTGCAGGCGCCCCTGGTGTGAGCAGCTCTATTAAAGAAGTCTTGGCAGTTTGCTGGTCCGGAGCCTTCAGGTGTGTGTTAACACAATGTCAAAGAGGAAAGACATCAGAATTGAGCTTACAGAAGCAACTGTTGCTGCTATCAATCAGGGAAGAATAATGTGAACATTTCCAAACAATTTGAAGTCCATCATTCTACATTGAGGAGGTTTGTTCACAAGCGTATGACATTCAAGACAGAAGTGGACATCGCAGGAAATTCAAACCGAGAACAGACCGTACTACACCTCAGACTCTACAGGCCACAGTTAACACAACACTTCAATTAGAAAAATATGGCACATTTGGAAGGCTTAGGAGAGCATAAGTCTAGGTGGACGTCCATGACATGCGGAGTCCCACAATGCTCAATACTTGCACTGCTCTTGTTTAGCCTGCATATGCTCCCATTATGTCAAATAATGAGAAAGAACCAAATTGCCTCTCTAAAGAAACATGGCAGCACAGTTTAGGTTTGCAAAGTTGCATCTGAACAAACTATAAAACTTCTAGAACAATGTACTTTGAAAAGATGAGACCAAAGGGGAGATGTTAAGTATATACAATACATAATGCAGAGAGCCATGTTTGGTGAAAACTTAAAGAGCATATCTGCACAAACACCTCATACCAAAAGTCACACATGCTGGTGGAGGGGCTGATGATTTTGGGCTTGTCTTTAAATCACTGAATCTAACATGAACTCCTCTGTATGCCTAAACTAGCGTCAAATTTGAGGTAATCTGTCTGAGAGCAAAAGTTGGGCTGAAATTGGGTCATGGAACAGGACAAATTATCCCAAACACACCGCAAAATCTACAACAGAACGGCTCAAAATAAATAAAAATAAATCACCTCAAGGGGTTGCAACAGTGTGGTCAAAATCCAGACCTCTTCCTGACTGAAATGCTGTGATGAAAGCTTGGCTTAAACAAATGCCGATAAACCTCAATAAACCTAAGCAACGTAATAAATGAGATAGAATTCCTCCAGAACAAATCTGAGACTGAAATAAACAATGAACCATTGTGAAGTTATGTGATGTTGCTCGTTTTATTTTCTAAATTTTAAGACCTGTCAAACACACACATTTTCACACACATACATACACACACACACAAACACACACACACACACATACATACATATACATATAAGGATGTACATGCTTGGTTTTAGGATCCAAAGCTCTGTAGTTTTTATTGTGGAGGCAAAACAATGCAAGCCAATGATGATTGAGAACCTGATGGATCACATTTGATTCTGACCATTTTAACATAACTTTTCTAAAGATTATATAAATCAAGCAAACCCAAATTACTTCCAAAGTAAATGTTCAAGTTAAAATACTGCAAAAAAATATAAAAGTATTGATGTTTACTTTAAAAATGATTAAACTTTTCACAGCAAAATACATTTTTACAATTACACTGAAATGAATTTAACTTTAAAAGGCATGAACTATTCATTAGACGACAGAAGGCACTCTTTTCAAACAAAGCAGACTCTGGTATCCTTTATAGGATCTCAGGGTTTTGTAAATTTAGCATTTTAGAGTCTGTAGCCTCCCTCTAGTGGAGGGGCTCTGTTAATAGACACAAACAAATGAGGTCAGTTGAGGTACACTACTGGCCAAAAGTTTGGAATAGATTTTTGAATTAAGTTTTCTATGTTCACCAAGGCAGTAAAATACAGTAAAAGCAGCATTATTGTAAAATATTATTACAATTTAAAAGAACTGCTTTCTAACTGAATACATTTTAAATTTGAATTTATTATTGTAATGGAAAAGGTTCATTTTCAGCATCATTACTCCAGTCTGCAGTTTCATATGATCTTTCAGAAATCATACTAATAAGCTGATTGGCCCCTCAAAAAACATTACTTGTCATGAGAGTAAAAAAAAAAAAAAAAAACATTTCTTTTTGATTTGCACAAATCACATTTGCCTGTTTCAATAAATAGCAATGAGTTTGCAAGTTTGATGGTGGTAAGTAAGCCAGACTTTATGATAAGAATTATGATCAACAATCTTGGTACATAAGACTGAATTAAGCAGCTAAACAAACTTTTGATTTGGGGGTAAAACGTGACCCAGATATATTTACCTCTGTGTGAGGTCTGACGGGTGTTGCCAGTGTGGTCCATTCCCTCCAGTTTGGTGACTGGCCACAGTATTCATCAAAGTATGGAGCTCAGTGATGACACCTGCCAACACAGACGTCACACCACCAATCAACAGTGTCCTACAGTGGGGAAAACATTTGATTCCCTGCTGAGTTAGTAAGTTTGCCCACTCACAAAGAAATTAAGAGTCTGTCATTTATATGGGAGGTTTATTTTAATGGACACATGGTCTGTCACAAGCCTCGTCTCGAGAGTTTATCTCACGTTGCCTATCATAAAAGAATATAGCCTAATAATGTTTTTTGTTCGGGAGCTTTTATAAAAATAGAGATATTATCATTCATTCTAAATATGACGGCTATACTGTGGCTAATAAACAGAAACAGACTCGACTGAATAAGCAGGCTATTTTCATGAGCGTTAAAAATAAATAAATAAATAAAATAGAAATAATTGTATTTATGTGTGAATAATTTTGAGTCCTGATAAATTAAAACAATATAATCAATGCATCACTTATTCTATAGTAGTTAAAACATCGATGCTTTTGAATTTGAATATATAACAAAGCATGCAAACAAACGGCTGCTTTTATCATCTTCGTTTTGTGATCGCGCATGTTCCAGTGACTTATTTCTTAGTTTTCTGATAACTTCTCTTTGTTGGTGAAATTTTGAGGTTGCATGACGTTGTTCTAAGAGGCGTGTAAAGGGCATGTTTTAGTGACGTGCAGCGGTGCTTCAAGCTCCACTGTGGAAACCCTGCGCTATTCTGCCCTTGGTGCTACTGGCCCGGGGGTATGAGCCCAGCCCCGCCCGGCCCGGCCCGACCCGACAGTGGAAATGCGGCTAATGACCCAAAACACACCGCCAAGGCAACAAAGGAGTACCTCAAGAAGAAGCACATTAAGTTCATGTAGGGGCCTAGCCAGTATTCAGATCCAATAGAATCTGTGGAGGGAGCGGAAACTTTGATTTGCCAAACAACGGCTAAGAAACCTTAAGGATTTAGAAAGAATCTAAAAAGAGGAGTGGATCAGAATCCCTCCTGAGATAAGTGCAAACCTGGTGACCAGCTGCAAAAACATCTGGTCTCTGTGCTTTCCAACAAGGGTTTCTGCACCAAGAACTAAGTCATGTTTTGCTTGGGATCAAATACTTATTTCACTCACTGAATTGTAAATACATTTCTAACCTTAATAAAATGCATTTTTCTGGATTTTTTGATTGGTATTCTGTCTTTATACGTTAAAATAAACCTACCATAAAAATCAGACTCTTCATTTTTTAATAAGTGAGAAAACTTACAAAATTAGCAGGAGATTAATTAAATATTTGAGAAAGATTTCCTGTTACATGTTGCTGTAATATGTAAAAAAAAAAAAAAAAAAAAATGATGATGTTTCCCTAAAAATTCAAATTTGCTGAAAACTTACTCTTAGGCCATCTAAGATGTAGATGAATTTACAAGAAAATACAAGTCCATAATCCATAATAACTTTTTCCATTGAAAATGTCCTCTCACGTCAAATCCAGTTACATATGTTTAGAACTGTTTTGGATGGTTTTCTCTTGTAAACTTGCATATTTCTCTCCTGATTCAGACGAGATGACTTTTTCACAAAAGCAAGCAATATTATTGATAGAAGGTTCATATTTTAGCCAGAAGCAATGGTTTAAAATTAAAAACACATTTTGATGGATTTTGTTTTTAAACGCACAGCTTTTGACTTCTTACAAGACATTAACTGATGGACTGGATAGGTGTGGATTATTGTTTTTATCAGCTGTTTAGGCTCTCATTCTGATGGCACCCATGCACTGCAGAGGATACATTGTTGAGCAAGTAATGCAATGCTACATTTCTCTTAATCAATTCCCATTAAGAAACAAAATCATGAACACCTTAGATGGTCTAATAATGATGATGGTAAATTGTCAGAAAACTTTCATTTTTAATTAAACTACTCCTTTAAAGTGAAAAAAGTGGTCACTGGTATTAACACTATTATTGGAGCATCATTGCCAGCTGGACAGCAACAGGGGGAATGTTCTTTTTACAGGTTTGGCACGCACAAATTACACAACTTGAGTGAGACAGAAATCATAGTGTTTTGATTATTGCGGTACCGTTTGCTGCTCCTTTTTCTTTCATATGTCTTTTTACAGACTCAACATATGTCTTCTTCCGTCTCTCCCACTCCTCTTCATAAAACACCAGAGGTTTGCTGGTGGTCTTTGTGTTGTCTGGATCAATCACCTCAGACTTCACCTGCTCAGAGGGCAAAGGGACCGTTAAACAATGACACGGAAAAGAGAGTTTAGTTTGGCTACAAAAATACTCTACAGGTTTAAATTTGGTCTGTTTCTCACATGAATAATTCATGTGGCTTCATAAGAATGTAGATGTTGCAAATTTTAATGGTCATTGCAAAAAAAAAAGCTTCAAATGTTCTGGGTATTACAGTATAGACAAAATACAGAAAAACTGGTTTAAAACAACATCAGGGGCCTGTATCATGAAGGATTAGCTGGTCAGGTAAATTTCAGTTTTAGTTTGCACCAATCCAGGGTTTTAGGTGCCATGTAACCGAGTCTTTTCCTTTTAGCGGTATTCATTGCCATAACTTACACTCCATGGCTAACCTGCTCTGGGGTAGTTTATACTTTGTGTTGCAAGGCTCGTGATTGGCTGTTCGCCAGTGATGTCACATTCATGTGCAGAGGCTTCACAAACTCAGGATCAAAGCCCGAGCTGACAAAGAAAGTTGATGATCAGAATCATGGTACCAACAAAGCCAGACTGGAGAGGTTTGGTTGTGTCAACTCAAAACTAATCCTCTAACTCTTATTGTGTTCAGCTACTACCATGGTCCAGGCCCCAGGAAGAGTAAATAATGAAGAGAAACTAGTAAAACGATCACAAGTACATAAAGGATGGAGCTCAAACCTGGACCTGTGCACTCTCAAAGCTCTCTGCGGTGGTTTCTTCATTTCCCAGAGTCACCTTGGGCTCTGCCTGTTGACTGACAGACACTCCTTCCTCCTCTTTCACCAGGACAACAGTTGGTGCGATGTGGGATTTTGATTCACAGACTGGAATAAGATCACACAAAACCTCCCGGACCTCATCTTTCACAGGCCCCTGAGAGCCATCTAAAGAAACCGAACTGCAAATATCAAAATTTAGAGACGCACGCAATGATATCTCAACCACAGGAACCTCTCTGTCCCATTTAAGAGCCGGAATCTGGGAGGGAGACCAGCTCTCCCGAACTTGATCTATCCAGTTCTGTTTGCACTTGGACAGAGGGACGGACACAACAGGGGTCACAGGCTGATTGACCTTTGACCGAGGCAGTGTGATGGCTTTTGATTTTAATGGCTGCATAGGTCTCCATTCCTGGACTCCAGTTAGGACGTCGACAGAAAAGCATCCCTGATCCAGGGAAAATGTTCTTGTGATGCATTGTCTTTTCAGGGGGGTCTCGCAGGTCTCATCGAAATAGGAATCATCCAACCGTCTTTTACGTGCTCTGGCTCCTTTATGGGAAATGTGTAACTGTATGTTGTAAAAAGGGCTGATGGCATTGTACTGCTGTTTGGAGAACACCATGTGTGAATATCCTGATAGTGGTTTTAAATGCAAAGATGAATAATCAGACATATATTTTTTTTAACTGGAGTCAGTCAGGATTGAAAGAGGGAAAAAGGAGTGTCTGGTCAGCTATATCCAAGCAGGAGACATAAAACTGTCTTGGCCAGAGGGCATGCACCTGAGAAAGATTGTTTATCAATAAATCAGACATTTCCATTTTGATTGGATGGGGTCATTAATTCAAACTGACCCCCCAAAAACCAATTTGATGCATATTTAATACTTCCTTTTTATGCAAACAAAGAAATGCATCAGGACAAACAATGGTTTAAATAAATACTTGCCCGAGTAACTCGCAAACAATTGATCTTCGTTTTTCAAACAACATAAAAACGGATTTTGGTTAAATGCGTGCAACGAGTTTGTAAAACCCTCGAACACACTGTTTTCTAAGATGATAATTATGAAAATTAAAGAATTGAGAGCAGATTACAATTTAGAAAATTTACCTGTTAATTTACCAATAAAATGTTCAGTTTCGAAGTGCTATTAATCTAACTTCAGTTAATCAAATCCATCCTCGACTTTCAGATTGCGGATTACACCTGACATTCATAATTTGCCAACCACACTTCGTCTTCTGATTGGCTGGAAACCAGAACATGAGATTTTTAAACATACAACCTGAATTTTATTCACATTTTTTAAAATAATTTTAGCATTACGCAAGTGAAGATGACCGAACTTATGATATAAAAATATAGTTATTTATGAATCCTACTATTAAAAACGTGTACCTCATGAATATTAATTACATAATGCGAGGATCTGTCAGTGATTGGCTCAAGGTGTTAAAAGTTAAAGTTAAAAGTTAAAATGCGGACTATCCTATGTGCAGAGACGATTACAATAGTAAAGAAAATAAAATTAGCAAAAAAATAAATTAATAAAATTACAAACTATACCCTCTCCAGCAACCTCAAACGACTGTGGTAGGTCTATTCAGACCAGCGAGCAACAACTGAAAAGTACTGAAAAAGTAACTTGTTACTAAAAAGCATAGACAGTAAAAGAAAAAAAGTAAGAGGCATGAATATTAATAAATGATTCTGAAAACTACGTGCCAGCGCCGCCTAATCATTAACACTTTAATACTGACTTGCATAGCCACTGAAATGAAACCACAAAAAGAAAATCTAAATATGAAACATAATATTTGGATTACTTACCACAAAATAAATCTTAATTTCCTGACAAAAATGTCCAGTCATAACTGCACTACATTATTTTCACCACTAGATGGAGGTGATGTCAACGCAAAACAGTAATCAGCACAACATTTTCATTAGTTTTCATTTATGAACATGAAATAATGCAAACAGAAACTAACACTGACTTACTATAAATTTTACTTATGAAGTCTAATGAAACCTAAATATAGGGCGTCAATGTAAACCACAAAAGAACTGCCCGCGTTGTTTTCAGTCAAATCCAGTGTTAGATATCAGTTAATTGCTTATTTATGATGATCATGTTTCAACAAAAGTTAAGCGCATATAAATAATATATTTTTGCACTTAGATTCAACCCGAAATTAATTCCAAGTATATTTTAGGGGAAAGGGAAACATGTTACACAAAATAGATCTGTATTTCAATAAAAACATACCATAGACATCCACGGTAATACAATGTTTTTGTTTTTTTTTAGACACTACCATGATAGTAATACCACAGTTTTCTTTAAAGTAATTATAATACTGTGACTTACTTCCTCATTGCTTTATTGGATGGGTATAGCCCGGTGAAGAATGAACTATATAAACAGAAAGAACTTGAAATGAAACCATGAGCACTGAGACGCAGAGAGGAATACAAAAATACATTTTAATAGAAAAAATAAGATTCTCGTTTAAATAGATTTTTTTTTTTTTTTCATTATTGTATGCTGTAATGTTTGCCATCCATTTTCACACATCTGAAGGCAGACAACTGGTCTATACAAAACCATCACCACTTAAAAAACACAATCCAACTCCACACAAACCTCAAACATCGGGAAATTAGGAAGAGGAAAGCTAGCCTCAGCAACCAAATCCATAAAAAATTAAAATGATGATAATAATAACAAATGAGAAAAACATATATAGTTATTGTCATACACATATATTTTATATTCATATATACATTTACAAAAAAAAAAAAAAAAAAAAAAAGAAGAAAAAAACTTATGGGATGTAACAGAAAATGTTAAATGTCAATATACTTAGTCATTTGGAAAAAAAAAAAAAGATATATATATATTCTGTATTGCTTTTGTCTGTGCTTTTGTTGAAGTCATCTGTAGGGTTTGCCGAACCCCATGTAAACTCAAAGCCGGTATCAGCTACGGTCAGACAAGCTCGATTCTCTTCATGTCACCAACTGAACGCGTTCACGCCGTCTGCAACCTCAGCATCGCCTTTGTCCCCGTTGCTAGGTGACAAGCACTCTTCAGGGTTGTAGTCCTGAGGATTTACCCCAATGTCCAGCATCTGGGGGTTAGTGCGAGACTCAGCGAGTCTTGGGAGAAAAACCCAAAAACAGAATGAGTTAAACCGAAAAACACAGGGCAGCAAACAGCTCTACAACATCAGAAGCGGTTCAGATCATGTTAGAGAGCCGGGAATACATGTTCAAAACACCAGAAAAACAACACTTTAAATATGCATGGTAAACTTCTCCCTGAACTTTGCAACAGTTCTTTGCTACATTTTAAAGACATGATAAAATAAGTGTATTACTTGTATGAATGGACAGCGCTCAGCAGAAGAATTTTTTTTTATATATACATACATACATCAAAAACTGTTGAAAATGTTATATGTTGTTAAACTGTTGTATTATTAGTTGTATTAGTATTAATATCTAAATGTATATATGATTATATGTAGATAACATATATACATTAATAAAACATAAAAAAAGAAAAAAGCTCATTTACAACTTACTTAGCTTCAACTAAATAGGAAAAGAAATTGAAAAGCTAATATTAATACCTCAACTAATAATTAAAAACATTATGAAATACTACAATAAAAAAGAATAGTAAAAGAATATACAGATGGTATCTGCAGAAATACTTCATGTGTAGGGTTAGGAATCACAAAGAGGTTATTTTTGTGAATTTTAATTATAATTCAGTTTAATATGATTGTATGATGATTATATAATATGATGATTGAAATTAAGGCTGGGCACTGAAATAAAAACAAATCAAATAAATTGGCAATATGTCTTGCAATGCAACCCATGCAGAGTGATCAGTCTGATTTGTGGAAAAGTAAAAAAGGTTTTCCACTGATCAAATAAAATCATGAAGGTGATAAATAATGACAGTAAGTTGTATTTATTTATTTATTTTCCATACTATGGAAGTCAATGGCTACCGTTAAGTGTTTGGTTACCAACCTTCTCCAAAATATTTTCTTTTGTGCTCAATAGAAGAAAGAAACTCATACAGGTTAGCAGCAACTTGAGGGTATGACAGAATTGACATCTTTGGATGAGCTATCCATTTAAATACAGCGTCTATCCAGAATAAGGTTCATAGTAACAGAGTTTGTGACAAGGCAGTGGCGGGAAACTGACGATTGATCACAAGATGAACTAGGAAAATATGAAGATGAATTCAAATGATGTTTCTATGACTCTTGGCAAAGAACCCTAAAGAACGGGTGTCTGGACAGGGTTTTGAGCTGTGAGAAGGAACATGCGTGACCTGCTACAGATGGAGAACTGGACTACAGTCGTACACTGTTGTGAATGATCATGGTTTTGTGAAAGAGTGGACTATGACGGACGAGACAGGCACCTTTCACTACAGCTCAGGTGAATGACATCTTTACCTGTGTTGGACTCAAAACTATCCAGACTGCGGCTGAAGGAAGTAAACAACATCAGTGTGAGAAAACAGAAGCAGCAAACGGCAGCATGTTTAGTCAGCATGTCTTGGTTCGCTGTTGCCATTATAGAACTTCCACCTTGTGATATTTTTATCAACCTTTTTTCTTTTTTTTTTTAATGTCCTGATGGAGTTTATTGAGTAGCCAATGAAGTCAAAAGTCACCGCTGGGCTAATGTTGAGAAAATGAGGCCAGAGTTGCAGCCAACTCGCCAAGATCAGCTGAGAAGATCTCTTGACAATAAAGATTAAACGGCTGTAAGAACCATTTCTTTGTAAGACTAAATGCATTTTTAAAGATTTCAACACTCCCAAGCAGTGATGGGAATAACGGTGTTATAAATAACGGCGTTACTAACGGCATTACTTTTTCCAGTAACGAGTAATCTAATTGATTACTCTTCTCATCTTAATAACGCCATTGCCCTTAATGTCAAAAAATGCGTCGCGTTACTATAACTGATGATGAAGTTGTTTTTTTTTTTTTTTTTTTCATCAGACCAACTAGATCTCTGAGCTAGAGGCAAATGCTCTTTTTTTTTTACTGTTCTTCCTTGGTTAGTGGGCAGAGCACGAGACAAGCGCATAAATGCTGACGATTGGCTGAGGTAGAGTAAAATTTCATTGTAAGCCAATCAGAGGTAGAGTTGGGCGGGTGTTCGAAAGCAAGCATAGTTGTGATGGGAATTCGGCTCTTTTGACTCAGCTCACTGAAAAGAGCCGGCTCTTTGGCTCACAAACGGCTCTTTAAATGACTTTGACTATAATATTTCAAGTTGTATTACAGAATTATTTAATTTCTATAGGCTAAATTTGAAAAAAATAGAGTTGGCTCTTCAGATATGCGAGCCAGCTCCAGAAGTTCAACTAAAAGAGCCGGCTCTTAGAGTCGGCTCATTCGTGAATCACGAACGACTCATCAAAAGCTCATTCGCGAACGAGTCGATCCATCATCACTAACGCTCATGGATTGCGAACAACCCATCATAACGCATAGTCGGACAGGACAGGACACACAAGGAACAACACAAGCCAGTCAGTCAACGAGAGACAGGTATGGCAACGAGCCCAAATAATCCAAAAGTAGCCTTCTCTAAATGGAAGTATATACATTACTTTTTCCTTCAAGAAATTAAAGAAACAATAAAAGGAAATATCAAAAGTTCCCAAAAATGTATCGTGTTATTTACATTGATCCACTATATAAACATAATATCTACATACATTTGATTGGAGGCTAGTCTCACTTTGTCCCACAGCAACATTTTTTTTAGATGTGTGTACAATGTTTCATGTTTCTGTTAATAATGTATTGTATTAAGTGTCCATTTCATTATAATATTCAGATTTATCATAAATAATTGAACATGCACATGCATTTTAAGTTCCTTTAAAGAGGGGTAGAGGTGGGGTCACATTTGAGCATTTAAAATTTAATTTTACTTGAAAGTAACGCAATAGTTACTTTCTTAAGTAACTAGTTACTTTTAAAATTTGTAACTGAGTAACTAATTTAGTTACTTTTTGGAAGAAGTAACTAGTAACTGTAACTAATTACTTTTTAAAAGTAACTTGCCCAACACTGCTCCCAAGTATCAAACATTAGTGTATAACCAAACAACTTTTAACAATGTAGTTATTGTTAACTGAAACTTAAAATGAATAAAAATTTTAATAAAAATCAGTAATAAATATAAAATAAAATAATAAAATGAAATGAAAATATTAGAATTATAAATGTTGGCTTGACAACTAATTAAAATAAGGAAGTTTAAGTCCACTTAATAATGGTGTAGTATTAACTTTGAAACAATTTTCACTCAGAAATCACAAGTTATTTTTCCAGATAATTACAAAGAAATGGCAAATTACATTAAATTAAACTTCAAATTTTAAGTAGAAAGACTTGTATAGTATTTCTTGGAAAATTTACTGCAATAAGCTGATTTTGAACATTTTTACAGTGATGAAGTATCAAAATTACTAAAACTAAGCTAAAAAAAACAAAACAATTAAAGATTAATAAAAAAAACAGACAAAAGTGCCAAGTTACAAAAACTAAAATCAAATAACTATAAATATAAACATGAAAGCAAATTCAAAATATTAATAAAGAGTATAAAAATAGTACTAAAATAACACTGCATATAATTTGATCATTTGTGCTATGAACATTAATGACATTAAATTGTGCAGCAAAAATTTCAGTCACAATAAACTTTAAGGATGCAAAATTACTTACAATGCAACAAAAAGTAACATGTAGCAGGACATTTTTTTATACAAAATAAATAAATAAAAGCACATTTAAAATGTTAAAATATTAAGCACTATATACTCTGAAAATAATACACAATTTAAAGGATCTATTTCTTCATATTGGGGTCAAGAGATCAATCTGACATTTAGTTCTTCTATTGGACAAAACTGAAGGTCAGTACAGCAAGCAATTTAAAATATTTTTTTTTTTTTGTTCTATTTGTAACATCTCTCATCCAAGTGTTTTGGAGAAGAAAACACCTCGAAACACTAAAACCGCCTCAGTTTTTGATGGAAAGCACTTCAATAGTCATTAATCAGGGATTTACTCACTCCCAATTCATCCTTGATTGGAAAAGTTCTTGCATGTCAAAGATCTGGAGCGTCTCTCACACTTACAGGCTGAAAGCATGCTAAATGGAGATTAACGAAGCGCTGCGTTTGATTAAAAGCCAACACTTTTAATTACTGCACACGACAAATAATCAGCGTAAATCAGAGATGGACTGAACCCCCGCTGCTGTAAAACAGCTCATCTCATGTCTGCTAATCTCTCAGGAACAGCACTCTGTGTGTCTGGAAGAATAATGACCATCAGTACAAATTGTTAAACAGCTGTTGTTTGGTTTGCAGAAAAAAAAAAAGACTGTTAATTAGTGCCCTTACGATCCCATAGTATGCAAATAATATTCATTTCAAACATGACCTAATCATTTGTCATCACAATTGTTTGATTTGTGTATACAGGCAAGCAGGAACATGCATATTATCCCAATAATTATGAGGGATCCATTTTTCCTCAATAGTTTCAATTGAATGCTAAAGAGTGTAATTTTCAAATTTTAAAAATACATTTTCCTGTCTGTTAATTGTCAAATGAAGGCTCCCACAAATTGGGCACAAGGTGCAATATGATATCTCATTCTGCATGATCCCTATGTCAAGTTCAAGAGTCCATAAATAAACATTGGTAAATTAAGAAAATATCAACATTTTGGATTGCATTACAGTCATAAACTGTATATCATTCTTAATTTTCAAATGTCATGCAAAGTTGAATATGGCTGAGAAAGGCTTATTCTAACTGCGCAGAGGGTGCAACATGACATCTCAATTTTAAGGATCCATAAATTAAGATTGATACAGTAAAAAAGTTCTTATTTTGGAATTAATTTACAGTTTGAGACTATTAATTGTCAAAACTGATGCCAACTTGAATGTGGTTGAGAAAGGACTCCCTGAATTAGGCAGAGGGTACAACACTATCTCACTTTGCATTAGCACTTTGTCAAATAAAGATTGATATAGCATCTTGCACATAACCTCAGCACAAGTGCACATAAAATCAACCAGTGACAGTCTGTTAGAACATCAGTGTCTACTCCAGATGTCTTTTTCTTTTCTATGAAACATAGAAACTGTAAGTGGACTGTAAAAATAGTCGGGATGACGTAAGACCAACCAAAGAATTTATTCTCAGAGCTGAATGCATCCATCCCAAATACCGCTGTGGTCACATAATGGAGCGCCAGGAATAGTCATGTCCTATACTCCACATCTGTGCTGAAGTTATTGCATGATCTGTTAAAGTTTAATGTGCAGCGTGTTGTGGTTTAAATATGCCAGATATAACTCAAATAAAATTTTACTAACCTCGAGAAAGCCTCATCTAGACCATCCTCAAGTTCCTGCAAAAGACAGCGCAGAGAATACAGTTAAAATAAAGATCTTCATGTGGAGACCATACGTTTCTGATTGCTGCAGCAGAAACTAACGTGCTGTTAAATGAAATAAAATGTGCTGTTTTAATTAAAAGGTAAATATTAATGTAAAATAATTAACAAATACAAATTTAAAACATGTGGACTGAATTGTGTGTGTGTTCCTACCCATACAGTGTTGTTGTTCTCTGTGCTGAGGTTCTGTGCTGGGTGTGTGTCGTCTTGTCCTGAGTGAGCTTTTACTCCACATTCAAAGTCCAGCAGATCCCCAGTGGCCACCTCTAAACACAAACGAAAATAGTGAAAATAAATAAATAAAGCGAGAAACAAAAAAAAGATACACAAAAATGTATAAATATATAAATTATTAAAATAGATGAATACTTGTTTTTAACATAAAAGAAAAAATATGTAAGAAAATAAGTAACAAATTAATAATGTAAAAAAATTAAATGCAAAAAATATTTTTTTAATAAATGAAATCAAGTAAATACGTAAAAATAAATAAAAGTAAATGCTCAAAAATAAGAATACATTTAAAAAAAATGAATATGTAAAAAAAACTAATAAGTCATGCAAAAATAAGAATACATGAAAAATAAACAAACACATAAGCAAATTAATAAATTCATGGTCAAAAGCAGGCATATATTTCTTGGTCCAAATTATATTTGCATTCTTTTGATGGAAAAGGTGTGATTTTATTTGACAATCCATAAAACAGCTAGTTGTGATCACAGACACAATGGTTATAGTTCATAGATCAACCCTCCACACCTGCAGTAATCATAAAGATTTGTACATTTAGAGAATGAATCAATGCTCTTCTGAACATCAAGCCCTGACATGCTTCACAAACTCATCTTTCTCTTATGTAGTTTTCACCTCCCTGCCTTCATTCTGCTCCGATCCTGAGCTGTTAAACGTGTCCATCTCTGTCCTGCTCTCATATTTCACGAGCGGAGATTAACCGATGTGTGTCTGTGTGACTAAAAGGCTCATATTTCTGATATCTGGTGGGATTTACGAACACACAGAGCTTTATTCATGCACACACACGTCTGTCTCACGGCACACGGATCACTGGTCCTCAAGGGTTCATTCACTCACTCACTCACTCTCCATCCAGGATCATTTCTGTAACCTGAGATCCATTCAGGGTCCTCTGGCACCCTTACAAAAAGCAGCATGGTCCAGTGATGGTATCAGATGACGGGGTCTTTTAGTGGGTCTGTAAGGTACTTTGACGAATACAAAGTATTATCATTGACGTCCTTGCTGCATGGATTCGAAGGAGATTAGACTGGCATGTTGTGACCAAAAAAATAATAATTATTCAGTGCCGGAAAGCAACAAAGAATCTTAAAATTGACAATTTATTGTGTTCATCCAATTTCATCAATACACTATCATTGAAAAGTTTGGGTCGGTAAGACTTTTAAATGATTTAAGCTCTCTTATGCCAACCAAGGAGGTATTTATTCACAAAAAATACAGTAAAAATTTTGATATATTATTAAGATTTTAAATAACTGTTTTCTAATTAAATGTATTTTTAAATGTCATTTTTTATTCTTGTAATGCAAAGCTGAATTTTCAGCATCATTACTTCAGTTTAATTCCTTAAAAAATAAAATAAAACTACTGACCTAATGTATTTTCATCATGTTTCCAGCCACTATTCATTTATCCACACTGAAACTTCAAGATATCATGTGACAACACAATCAAATACTATAAGGGCAGTTTTAATTTATTTAATTCATACACTTCTGTGTAGTGGGATATTGGACCAATGAGATCACACTGTGGGCGGAGCTACACAGCGCAACCCCATAGAAACTGACTGATAAACTACCTGCTGATAGTTGCATTCATGGCTGGTTAGGCTCAAAAATCATATTTAAATAGAAGATTTAGACAACTAGTAAGAAAACTGTGTGCGTTTGTGTGTGTGTGTGTGAGCTCCAGACATCACCTCCTCCTCTCGTGCTGCCCAGACTGGCCGAACTGTCAGACTGAGAGCTGCTGGCCACCTCTCCATCTGATCCACACTTCACCTGCTTCTCTTTCTCTGAAAACATGGGTTTAAAAGCACAAATGTCATGCTTCTATTGTTGTATATTTGCTTCCATCAAACACTTTATTTGAGCTAATCATTTTTTAAATCTTTCTGTTTGAAGTGGGAATACTCTTCTTATATGAAAGATAATTAATTTTGTAAAAACAAAAGAAAGACACAGAAAATTTTCATCTTGAAACTTCGATTCATATGCTATCAAATATATGCATATTTAAATGTTTGTTAAATATGCATTCATGGATTTAAAAAAAATTTAAAAAAATTATAAAGATTGAGGTCAGTGAGTATAAATGTGCACCAGGTCCAGGAGAAACCAGCCCTAAAAGTGCATTTGAATATTTAACAGACGTAGCATAAAACTATGCCATGGCCTTGATCTCTGACTGATTTAATGAAATGGAAACACTATCAAAGTCCCGGACGCTCAAACAGCCTCCTTCATGAGGAAGTGTATACACACTGTCTAGCGCTCTATGACTAAAGAGGGAAGTCAGGAGGGTGGTGAAGTTCTCAGTATCATAATGGTGTTTTTGGTTCTTCTCTTTTCCTCTACTTATAGATTATTTTGATGTTTTATAAACTTTTTAGACTCTCATTCCGACGGCAACCATTCACTGCAGAGGATCGATTGCTGAGCAAGTGATGTCACACTAAATTCCTCCAAATCTGTTCTGATGAAAAAACAAACTCATGGATGGCCAGAAGCCGAGTATAACTGTTCCTTGAATTCACTTTGGAACATCAGAAGTTATAAAACGTATAAAAACATGTTCTGCCTTTCCTTCCTTGCTCTCATCACCTGTATGTGTCAGTCATGAAGAGCCATCAAAACACAATGTAAATATAATGGTGTCATTTGTTTATTTTTCAGACACTGTAGTAAAACACAATGAGACGGAGAGAAATGTCTGAGTTCTGCTAGATGAACAGTTCCTGCAACAATCTGTCAGGTCAGAGAGATGAAATTAGTTAATCTTTACAGGCCTCAGGACACACACACACACACACACACACACACACACATGGATATTCACACATGCAGTAAATTACATATGTGTTCTGCTGAACTGTATGACTGGACCTGCTCTATTTTCACTGAACTATTATTTATTATTTATTTATTTATGCATTTAGCAGACGTTTTTATCCAAAGCGACTTACATTGCATTCAGGCTAACAATAAATCCATTAAAATCCCTTAAAATCATATTATTCTACAAGACAATGCCTTTTTAAAGTCATAAATACATAGGGTTGGGGCGATATACAGTAGATAAAGTTTTTTAATATTTTGATATTTCAGCCTTTTTGCAATATTCAAAATTTCCCAAAATATGTGCTGTAAATTGCCTTTAAAATAGTGTTTTTGATGCCAATTAAATTTAAAATGTATAATGCAAAAAAGTAAACAGTAAAAATTATGTAATATTATTTAAAAAAGGAAGGATCAAAACAGATGAACAAAATTGACCATTAGTGTAAGTTTGAGGGTGGAGCTATTGGTTAATACGACCAATGGCGGATGGAAGTGTTTGTGAAACCTGTTTGGAAACAGTCATTATTTTAGTTTTTTATGTTATTTTTTCACTTTTTTTATGTCGCTAGTGGTGTGGAAATTACACTTCAGCTTCAAGCAAGACACGTGAATTTTTGCTTCACAGCCCCTAACAAAGAGAAAAAGAGTCAGAAAGAAAGATAAACAAGAGTTGTACTGGGATGCCTGAAGTTGTGCATCGTACCTTCTTTAGCAGCCTGCCAAATCTCAAATGCCACACGGAAAGCCTGAGCCACCGTCAGCGTCACCGCCTGAGCCTGAGACAGATGGGAAAAGGGAAGAGAGGGAAGAGACATTTCTTGTCATGGATAGAAAAGCAGCACATTGGTATCCTCTCTCTCTCTTTCTCAGAGAAAGTGTGGTCTTAACGTATAATGGTATTTATAGACTGAAGGAAAGACAGGGAGTGTTTCTGACACACAGACACATGAACACGCACTCACCACTTTCCTCTTGGTGCAGAGGTACGCGTGACACTCCAGCGTTTCATTGCATTGACTCTGAGCGATGTAGGCGAACACTTTATCATGCATCTTATCAGCTGTGCAATATGATATCCTACAAACAACAAACAACATATAAACAAAATCAATCTAAAGACAACCTACGTAAAAGTACAATTAATAGTTCCTGTGCAGTTATTCTTTTGTACTCTAAAACTCAAGTCAATAAAATAAATACTGGAGTAATGATGCTGAAAATTTGCTTTGCATCACAGGAATAAATTACATTTTTAAATATATTAAAATAATAAATTTTCAACACAGAAAACAATTTTAAAATAAAATATAATATTAAAACAGAAAACAGTTATTTTAAAAAGTTAATATTATTTCACAATATTATTGCTTTTACCATATTTTGGTCAAATAAATGCAAACTTGGTGAGAAATACACACACACAAAAAAAAGATTTCTGTCCCAAAACATGATAATGAACTTTTAAACCTTTTTACGATACCTTAGTTGGTTTCAAATATCTGAGACCGCTAGTGAAAATACAATTGTTAATTATCAACATAATCAGTGAAAATATATATATATATATATATATATATATATATATATATATATTTTTTTTTTTTTTTTTATTTTTTTTTTTTTTTATTTTTTTTTTTGCTGTAATGACAGTAGCACTTGAACAACACCTCCTGATCATGTTCTTCAGCATGATCTGAGATGTTTCAAAGAGCACCTTAAGCTTCATCAAAGCATGAACTGGAAGTGAAGCAGTTCACATTATCAATAACACATTTCTCCTTCCATTTGGTGAGTGACCTAAATCATAAAACTTTCTGTTCATCTCCCAGTTTAAATTAAATGGGGAAATAATCCCAGATGGTCTTAGATTGGTCTCAATCCAGCTAAACACACCCACTATCCATTATCCAGAGCCAAATCACTTCCATACACACTCCAATATAACAGACCATCACATCACCTCCTCTGAGATTTATAAAAACAAAACGTGTACAAGCAGTGGAGACTCCTCCATGTTGAACACTTTGACAGGAATATGACCCACCAAACCATAACACACACAGACACACACACACACACAGACACACACACACACAGAGACGCATGTGAGAGCTGGTCTATCTGGCATCCTGTTGACATCACTGTAATGTGCAGTAAACTCATGAACTCCTCCAGTGCTGATCTCTCCCCTCAGCCCTGAGTGACAGCTGGCTCAGCCAGTCAGAGGCCCCACAGCAGCAGGGGCGGGACTAATGATGGATGACCGCCATCTGTCCTGTCTCGCATCTAAAAATTCACACACATACTGTTCTTACACACACTTATGAAAGCTTTCACTGCCTCACACACACTTCTGTCTGATGAGGACCAGAGTAGTTTATCCTAATCTGAAAAAAACTAATCTATAATACACTGCTGGTCAAAAATTTGGAATAATTAAGATTTTGTATAAAAAAAATTTACATGTGAAAAAGGCTGTATTTGCTTTATTGAAAATATAGTAAAACAGTAATATTGTGAATTATTATTAGAATTTTATATAACTGTTTTCCATTTGAATATATCTTTTAAACTGTAATATATTTCTCTGATCAAGGCTGAATTTTCATTCAAGCATCATTACTCCAGTCTTCAGTGTCACATGATCTTCAGAAATCATTCTAATATACTGATTGGTTATTACATGAGATTATTACATTAACATAGAATTGTATTTAATTTTGTCTGCAAACATTACATTAGAATTTGAGAGTAATTTTGCTTATTTGTCATTAAATAATATCACAGTGCAATTTTTTTTTCATTGATCTACATTTTATGGCTTCTTCATTTTCATTTTCGGAATATATTTTCATACTTTTTCTTTTTGATTTTATGGTGAATTGAAACCTGAACATGTTTTCATTAGAACTAGCCTGCTGGTGTAATTGGTGTGGAGAGACCGGCCGGGGACGACCCTTCGCTCATGTTTATTCATTACACACACCACAGACAGCGTCTGAGCGCACTGAGCGTGTGCGAGCTTCCAATAATAGGTGAGGGTCAGAGAGTGTCTGTCTGAGCCTCAGAGACACTACAACAGATCGATAGAGCATCCTGACAAACACCTCGCTCTCCCTCTGTCTGTATGAACACAGCAATCTTCAATCTTTTGGGCCAACGAGAACTACTTTCTTTTTTATTGCAAGAGAGATGGGGTAGACTATCGAAAACCAGTACTTACTGAGAACTAGATCTGCTTTTAAGACAATACTGTAACTGGCTGCAACTGGACAGTTGTTGCTTGAAAATATCCATTTGTTCACATTTAAATTGAAATAAACATACTAATATATAATATAAATTACAAATTGCATTGATAAAATGTTTTAAATATATTAACATATAACCGCCAAGTGACTCACCTGTATATGGACACATTCTCTATTAGCTGGTTTGATACACTGTCATAGAGAACAATCCCTCGAGGAGAAACCTTCAGCGTCACCTTCTGAAGCTTCTTCCCACCAGCTTTAGCCTGAGAGAGAGAGAGAGAGAGGGAGAGAGAGGTAGAGAGAGAGAGAGAGAGAGAGAGAGAATGGCTTCATCAAGCAGCTCCTACTGAAGCCATCAGAGCCAACAAAAGAGCTTTTTGTTTTTTTTCAGCATCTTCTGCAATAAGCAGCATGCTTTAATATATCTAAAATAAATATAAAACAAAATATATTAAAATGGCTTATTTTTATTTAATAAAAATAAATAAATATAAATATTAGATGGAAAAAAACATCAGTTAATTATTAGAAATGTTTCAACATTTCTAATCTTAAAATGTTAAAGCAAAATATAAATATTAAATATTATAAAAGCGCAAACAAAACTGAGAGTTATCAAGTAGGAAAATTCCACATCTGGCTTTGAGTGGCTCTTAAACACACTTGAAATGTGTCACACACAGGCTGACATAGTTCATTATGCAATTGATTTCTACTGCTGAATTGCAACAATCTGGAGTGTTAAATAAACTCAAAACAACATTATATCATGACAGGATCTAGCTTGTTTAACCACAAAGAACCACACCCAGAAACCCTGACACACACACACACACACACACACACACACACATACTAACTCCTCTTGCAAAGCATAGGAGACACAACAGAGCAGTGCATGCTACTTAAAGGTGTCAAACTCAATATACTTTTTTTTTTTTTTTTTGCATTTTTCTCTTACAATCTTAAGAATAAAGTTTCCATGAAGAACCTTTCAAAGCCATGGAGCCTTCCACTTGCACAACATGGGTTTTATAGTGGAAAAAGGTTCTATACAGGATTAAAATGTTCTTCACACAAAGAAAAACGGTTTAAGAGCTGTTCACTGAAAGGAAACTCAAATGGCTCTTCTATGGCATCTTTGAGTGTATGGTAGTCTGGTTAAGATGACAGAAACTGTAACTCCTGGATCAATAAAGCACATTTTACATCTCAGAAGAAAATAGAATAACTACATTTTAAAAAGGCACATGACCTTTGCCCTGTCATTCATTTCAGTCTCTGATTGGCTGGTGGTGATGGTGTATGTTTGTCTTACTGTGGCAACGATTCTCTTGACAGCAGCGGCTGAGAGCTCTTCTCCTTTGGGTTCCTCCACCAGCGTCATGCCCAGATACTTCAGCTGAAAGACCATTCCCTCCAGCAGCGTCTCCCGCGTGTCTGTCCAGTTCTCTGGCAGCTCTGGAAAAACACACATGGGATTAAAGTGTAGGCATGATGCAACGATGGCCAAAAACATGCCAATACATGCTACCAACACAAACACGCTCCTCAAAATGCGTGAATCTCATGAAAACACGAGAAATAAAATCTTATAAAAATAACTCCTAATTAAAACGAATGAAAAATCATGAGAGATTGTATATTGGCAGGTTTATTTGAGTGTGTGTGTGTGTGTGTGTTAATAATAATATAAAAACACACCAAATTAAATAATTAACATATTGCACTACATATATATATATATATATAACATGAGTTGATATATTTGTGTAAAATATATCAACTCATATATGCAAAAGAGCACCGAAACACTGAACATGCTCATTATCTGAACAAATAAACACGTCAAATACTAAAGCAACTCAATGAATAACAGATGAAAACATCTACATATGAAAAACATCACACAATCCTTCATTAAAACACACAATCTTCAATCAGGTCTTTCATCCACTGCTCTTTTGATCCACACCTGCACAGGACAGGAACTCACGTCCACATTTACACGTAGCCTTGTAATACTATGGCATTGACTGTGATTAAGTTGGAACACAAAACTGTGTTTATGTACATAATAACAGTAGCCATATCTTCACTCGGACTACAGAGGTCATGTGCTACACACAAAAATTGGTTCTTCAGTGGTTCTTTAGGATGATTGAGGGGAACCACTTTTATTGCTATTTAGCACCTTTTTTAGAGTGTAGTGTTGCATGCATGAGTTTCAAAACATGGCAGAACTTTTGGAGTTGATGCTTACAGCTTTATGATCATGATTTATTGATCATAAAGCTTGTTTTATTGTTACAGATTGATCATAAACACCAGAAACTAGATGTTGTAGACATTTCTGACAAAGTGAAAACAGGTTGTAGGACAAAAAAAAACAAAAAAAACAGCAGAAATGAACAGACCTTCTGTAAGAATAATCAAGAAAATGGCAAATAGCATGTAAATGGGACTGAAGAGAACACATTGTAACATTTCGCTCAATGCTGTCATTCACAATAATCAGAATATTGGTGTATATGTCACTGAACACACACACACACACACACACACACCAACCCCCATACTGCCCTGATCTCAGACAAAGAAAAGAATGAATGTGTGTTTAACCCGACATCAGCGCTGGTCTGTGTCAAAGGTCAAGGTCAGCGGTCAAGGACGCACATGAAAAAGGCATTTACCTGCTCCCCTCCACTGCATCTCCATTATATCACAACCTTGCTTAATCCATCTCAGCATGACAGAGAGCCAGCCAGAAAGAAAAGAGTGCAGGCATTTTTTTGTGAAAGCAAGCAAGAAAGAAAAAAATCATTAAAGGAACAACGTTGAGTCTGGACTAATCAGACACACCATGTTTCATTAGATTTAACAAATCAATTATTCATTAGATTAACAAAGTCACAGACCCCCTCACCCAATAAACATGACTGCGCATGAGTTCCCATGCATGTTTACAGGAGCGTAAGTTCTGCTCCACTTGTGCGTGTTGTAAGCTTGCATCAGTCTCTTAACAGTGTCTGACCCCGGGGCTGGAGAGCAGCCTTTTCCGGTTCAATCTGATCACAGCACACACCTCACAGATCTTTATCTCAACTGTAAGCTGTTAGCATCTGACTAACTGTGAGTGTAAAGTGTAACGTTTGAACCACTCCTCTCTCTCTTTCTCACTCCTAGTTTCACTTCCTGTTTGTGCTATCATCTTCTCTTTGGATTTAATTAAGTCGGTCCCTCCCTTCACATTTGTGTTATTTTTTACTTTATTCTGCCTCCCTGTGATTTTATTTTCATTAATGTACCATTGTTTAGTTCTCAATCTGAGATTTAATCAAATCAATTTATTTATTTACCTTTTAGTTTCCTACAGCCATTAGGACCTTTTAATTTTACTCTTACCTTATTTTAGTTGTTTGACCATCACCATCTTCCCTCTTGGTATAGGATTATAGCAGCTCTAGCAGCTGTTGTATCCTTAATGAGCCTTACAGGTTAGCCCTAATTCCTGTCTCTGCTATACCCATACTTCTCAGCACGAGGCCTACTATATAAGGTACAGTTACCATTCTTTATGCTATAGGCCATAGAAGACCACAGAAGACTAGACACACGCAACAGAAGGAAATCACCAGTCTTCAGGCTCTTACAACTGCTAGACACAGAGCAGTTTGAAAAAGCCACCAGACAGGACTTGGAAAGAGAACTGTTACACATAAAATCACTGTTAAAAACAGCGTATGTGGAACTCAATGAGAGAGACACTACAGCAAAGGCCTCAGAAGGCCATCTGCATGCAGCCAGAGCTGAAGTCCAAACCCTGACTCAGCAATTCTGCAACATTAAAGGGGAGCTTAACATGGTCCAGAAAGAACTGAAACAGTCCTACAGACTGTGCATGGACTCAAGTAAATTTTGCAGAAGGGAAAGGTTCAATTCAGGCAAACTCTGAAATGGCACATGGAGTGACACTCAAAGACCTTAACTGAATGGCATTAAACTCCCAATGCTTACTACCACAGACTTTGACAAGCTTACTTCAGAGCTCGCACATTGGATGGCGGAGGAAACCAGCTTCAAGAGGATTTTCCTCCGAAACCTCCACCCTATTTTAAGTCACCATTTAGTAGGGTTAGTTATCGATTGGGTTTTTTAACGTACCAGTGCCATTTCGAATGAACTGCACAAATGAAAGAGAACGCAATGTGTCTGTGATATGTGTTCATTTAATTCTGTGTGAAAATACACCATTTTTCTGAAATTCTATTTTTGTAACATTCTGGTTTGAACTATGTTATATATGTCAGTCAAACGTTTAAGTTTGCATGTAATTAAAATGGATATTGATTATTGTTGATTTCATTAATTATTCATGGGTCTTTGACAGGTGGTCTCCGAAACCCCCGTCAGAGATCAAATGACAACGTCACCCCATCGTTCTGCCTACAGAAGTTAATTTCACTCCCCAAGACCTTCACATTCACTCTTCCCCACTGCGACAGATCAATGACATGAAATATATTCACATCAAAACACTACGGTGTTCATGGGGTAAAGTGGGCTTTGGAAATCGACGCCCCTGATGAAGCTTATTAAGAGTGTCTGTGCAAGCATAAGTGCCATCCGTCTCCATCACAGACACAGACTGACGCTCTCACGGTGTGACAGACTTTAATTTAACCCTCAATTAAGCTTCATTATTTAACATAACTGAAGGACATTCATAGAGTTAACAGTATTTCATGCCTCACTGTGATCTGAATGGGTTAATTTTCTTACCAGTGTCAGCCCTCGGTCCGTTCACTGACACAAAGTCATTTGTACACAAAAAAGCGCCAGCTAAAATCATCACACAGTCTGAATGGCTGACATAATCACTGGATTTGTCAGTTTTGGTGAGTTTAGTGGCATAAAATCTTAGAAAGATATTTAAGAGTTTTGTTTTGAAGTGATTCGTTTTTTTAAACAAACTTTCCATAAATTTTCATGGGCATATAATGTAAAAAATAAATAAATAAAGAGGATGTAAATAAAACAGATAATCTAAATAAGTTTTACAAGAAAATAGTATGTCAGTATTAGTATTTAATATTTAATTCAATATATTATTTGCCATTGCTCTTATTATTTGTGAACTTTACTAGCCATTTCTTAGTGAAAGATGCTTCAAGGTAATTCTGCTTTGTTTTTGATTTATATTTGATTTAGTTGAGCCACTTTTAGATAAACAAAAATTCAGACAACAAATAATTTATGTTCTATATTTTTCATATTAATATTTGTTTTATTAATATAGTTTATTATATGTATTATTATTAGATATTGTAGTTTCTGCTCACCACTATATAAGTTGACCCAACTATAAAAAAAGTAAAAAAGTAGTAGTAATAATCAGTGTTGTGGGTACAAAGTAACGCGTTAGAGTACTCTAATTACTTTTTTCCTGAAATGTGTAACTTAACGCGTTAGTTTCGTGCGTAAGTAATCAGTAACTTCGTTATTTTTTTAAAAAAAGTAATCCGTTATTTTAAGGAAAGGAAAATCCCGACTGCAGCCTGCTTTTTGTCAGACAGTAGGCCTAGGTCTACTGTGCCACCTGTGGATGTACAGTATCAGCGGAGCCGAAGCTCTGTGATCGTGAAGTCAATGGCTGTGATGCGTCTGTGCCCTGCGCCTGACCCTGTGTGTGTGTGGGTTTTTTTTTGTTTTTTTTCCGAACTCCCGGCAAGATAGCAGAGAGGACAGCGTTTGGTTTATGGAAGTACGCACATTATTTTCAATGTGTCAACGAAAAAGAAAAAAACATAACGGTAAATGCACACTCTGCTTTGGTGAAAAGCTTCCGTCGACCGCCAAAAATTCTACCTCAAATTTAACGCTACGTTTTAATCACTACTTTGAAGAGTAAATGTAAGAGGACTGTGTTAAAGCGAATTTAGGCTTGTGACTGTGAGTGACACTTTAATAATAATTAGTTCGGCTATTAAGCGATTTGTCATTTGCCTGTGTGGCAGTGAAGGATTTAATTCGGTTTGTTATCATTTTTGTTTGACAGGCAGCTGTTAATTTCTGTTAGATCGTTGGCTGGCTGGTTGTTCATCATTTCTAAATGGATTTAAATCTGCAAGCCTGTTTAAGGTTGTGTTTACAAGTAAGCATACTTGTACTTTGATAACTGCATTATTTAAAGTTAAAGAAAAATCAGGAGTTATCTTGTGGTGCTCATAATATACAGTAGCCTAGGCTACCCGGGCTGGGTAACGTTAGGTGCGAATTTTGATTAATAATATGTGCTGTGATAATAAATAAATAAAACGCCATGTGGAATAGCCGATTGCTGACTGTCTTTCCTGTTATTGTTATCCTGCAGTGTTAATTTAGTCGGATGACTGACGTTATTCATTGTCGGGAGTCAGACTTCTAGGTGCATTTAAAGGGGCCGGGGGCTGTGTCTGTCATGTGTGATCCGCTGCAAACGGCTTTTAATTTTTGGTAACGCATGAGTACTCTAACGCGTTACTTTTCTGAATAGGTAACGCTGTATCATAACTGATTACTTTTAATTGATGGTAACGTTGTAACCTAACTAACTACTTTCCAAAGTAACTATACCCAACACTGGTAATAATAATGTGAAAAGGGTCCACTGGCTCCTATTTAACTGAATGAAATCAACACTGAACTGACTCAAGCTAATGTTTGATTTAGTTGAGCAAAAAACAGACTAACTGGATAGTTGAATTATTCTGCATCACACACACACACACACACACACACACACACACACAGTCAATAGCGATCCATAAGCCCTGTGTGTAAAGTATTGTGGCCTGTAGCATGCTGGGATTGGTGAGGGTCGTCCTGCTCCAATGAACTTCAAAGCGTGTAAGGAATCAGAGCACATCACACACACACACACATACATACACACCCAGCAGTGCCAGAGATGACAAACTGCGAGTGTGTGTGACAACACAGAGCTGCTAGAGGCATTAATACAGACCAGAGACAAGCATACATGATTCCCATTGACCAGATCCACAAACCCTGCAGTCTTCTGGAACAATGCAGGATCAATAAACAAGCTTCAAGAACAGCATCCAAACAAAAGGAGATTGCATTCTCACTGAACCTGTCACAAACACATTCAATAAGAAAAAAGTCAAAACTATATTTTACATAAAAAAAACTTAAGCTATGGTATTGCACTAATGGTTGCACTATTGAATTTTTTTTAAACAATATATATGTATAAAATATAATTATATTTAAAAATAAATACACATTCATATATTTATTATTATTAAATTATATACGCACACATTTTATTAAATTACAATGAGCTATGAACTATTACATATTATTTCAATTTTTTATTATGTATCATTTACACATAATGGCATTTTTAGCATGATTTTAGCATACACACACACACACACACATATATATATATATATATATATATATATATATATATATATATATATATATATATATATATAAATAAATACACACACACACATTTTATAGTGTCACTAATTAAGATTAAATAATTACATATTATTTATTATTTATACCCAATTTATTTTTTTTCCTTATTTATCATTAAATCAACAGGCTGACAGTGCTCTAAATAAAACTAACCAGTGCTGTGATATCCAAATAGGGACAGGACAGCAGTGTTCCTGTAGCTCAATTGGTAGAGCATTGCGTTATCAAGCGCAAGGTTGGGGGTTAGATTCCCCGGGAACACATGATTGGTAAAAAATGTATAGCCTTAATGCATTTTAAAGTCGCTTTGGATAAAATGCATAAATGCATCATAATTAAAGGAAATGAGCAGGACAGAAACCCTCAAACTGTTGATAGGAAAGAGGAGAGGTAGAGGAGAGCGAGGAACGAGAGATGGAGTGGAGAGAGAAAGAGAGAGATCTGACGGGTGGAGTAGAGAGGAAACAGAAGTGAGATTAAAGAAATCACATCTGCATGTTTACGGCTCCACTCATAAACAAACATCAAAGGGAATATCAGCCCAAGATCTGCTGAAGTAACTGACTTATATTTCATAAAGCATCATCTCATATATTGACTCATCCCTAACACGTTCATTGATACACAGCAGTCAGATAAAACGCAAACACATCAGAGGAATGAGAGAGAAGCGTTTCACACAAGAACAGGGGTATCTTGGGTAATGTTTACATCATGATTTAAATGCACTTTTCATTTGGCCTTTTAAGATTCCTAAAAAGCGTGTCATTAGTATGGTTTCGCATTTTATCATTTATCAGTAAAAAAAAACATTTGTTAGATGTCATATGCTTTTCATTTTTGTTACAACCATCCATTTCAGTGAATAAATCGAAACTCAAATTTGAACTGATTCCAAACTAGTTCGACAATCTCACAGAATATTCAATACTCAAAGAGGTCTTTGTGTGCCTTCTTTATATATTTAAATGTTTTACTAAAATCTATCCAAGTAACAATTGCCGTTCAATAATTTGTATTATTTATATATTAGTGCACAGAATAATGGAAGAATTTAGTGGAAAAAATTGAAAAGAATTGGAGGGAAAACAGGATGGAAAAACAAAAAAACAAAAAACCAAAGCAAGTAAGCAACCATCTACAACACCTTATGTTTTCTCAGAAAATGTAAATAATTAAACACATAAGCATATAAATAAATAAAAATATGTGAGTTTTTTTAAATAGACGCTTTTTAGTATTTTAAAAAAGTACTTTTTAAAAACAAATTAAATATACTTTGTCATTTTCCAATAATTACTTAAAAAATAAATAGGTACCGTTTATATTTTTAAATAAATAAATAAACATATCCCCTGTTTCGCTGCAAGCTATTTCTTTTAGTAACTTACAGTTTAGTGAACGACTACTTTTTCAAAAGCTCAGCGTGACTGTAGTTTAACTACTGTAAATTATGCAGTCTGTAGCCTGGAGCGCTATGGTTTGTGTCAGATGAGGTTACAGTATCTGTGCAGGGTGTAAACACTGCTGGAAATGTGGGTCAGTCAGTACTAGATAACATCTACACCAGAATTTCACTCCCATCCTCAAACCAGCAGCTCATGTTAAACACTGAAACACTGACAGTACTCCAGTTACTTCATATCAGCCGCTCATTATCAAAATCACACAAACCTCTGAACAAAACCCATATCAAAGTAGAGTTAAATACTTTTATTGTTCTGAATTACAGTTTATTGGTAGATTTTCTGTTTTCAAATCAATTCTAAGATTTTTACTTTTAAAAAAAAAGTTTCCTATGTTTTTTAAGGCTGCATTTATTTTATCAAAAATACACACAAAAAAAAGTAATATTGTGAAATATTATTGCTAAAGTTACTTTTTTCTATAGTAATATATCTTAGAATTTAATTTATTGCTGTGATGCACAGCTGAATTTTCAGCATCATTACTCCTGTCTTCAGTATCCCATGATCCTTTAGATATCATTCTAAATATTTTTTTTTTAAACTGTGATACACTACCATTCAAAATTAGTAATTAGTAATAAGTGTGATGAAAAAAAAACTTTTTTAACCCTTTGGACAGTTTTTGGTAGTTTTTTTTTGGTTTAGTTATTAGTTAGTTTTAATTTATTTTAGCACTTTAAAAAAATGAGAAATACTGCCTTGACAACTAGCTGAAATAAAACAAGTGTAGGTTTATTATTATTATCTTTATATTTTTATTTTTAATACTGATGAACATGTTTTTTTATGGTTTTAGTTTTGATAATAACTCTGTTTCAGAGGCCGTGAGCAAACAATATCAAAACACTTTTTAAAAGGAAAAACAATATAGTCTAATTCCAGAACACCTGAGCGAGAAAGATTTAGGAACAGATATCCTGGATTTGGGTAGGATGATGCACAGGAACGAAGCAAAGATTTCAGCAATTTAAGATACTAATGTTCATAGTCTTCCCCATCCAAACGAAAGCCAGGGATCAATGTGGAAAAAAGCCTGCTTCGCTGACACACTTTCTGGAAGTGTCCTAACATTTCTAATTACAGCCTCCCAACTTATCAGTCATTTTCTGGAAGGCCATTAAACTCCGATCCAGTTGGCAGCTATCTCTGGTGTTAAATTAGTGCTATCAAATAATCAACGCAATATGAATGCTTCTCTTACACTCTTGGCATGAAGAGCTGTGTTGCTTAACTGGAAGTCAACAGAATGCATCTGCTTTGTCTGCATCTGTCCATTATATTATTATTTGCCAAAGAAGCCAGAAGGCTTCATAAATCCCATCTGAAATATGTTTGTACTAGCCCTTTTCAGTAGGTTTTCTAGCTGACAGAATGAAGCATGTGCAGGTACATCACATTCAGCAGGAACCTACTGATGAAACCAGCAGAAAGCCCAGTGATCAGTCTTTTCCCCCAGCTGTCAGTCACAGAGACCCCGGAGCTATTCCACATCTCTCTAGGAAAACTCCTTGTGTCCTGTTCACTAGATTGGACGGGATTGGGCCTCTAAATGAGGGGGCTGTTGGGAGATGTTGTTAGCAGGAGCGACTCAGGCTCAGTCGGGACACCCAATAGACAACTCAAATCAGGTTGCACTGAGAATGTCTGATTCATGAACAAATTATTGAGGGCTGTGTTTCCCAAAAGCATTTTAAGCTTAAGATTTTAGCAGCATCATTTTAGTATCACTTTTTTATACTTTTATAATATTTATTCATTTTAAATTAACCTTTATTTATTTATTCATTTATTTTTAGTTTAAGTTTTAGTAATTTTGTCATGCATTTTGTTATGTACTTTTGTCATTTTTACTTTTTTTTTTACATTACATTTTATTACATTTATTCTATTTGGCTTTATTTTCATTTATTACTATATTATTTTAGTAAAATAATACTTCAAGCTAAACCCCACTGTACTTCAGATAAATAAAGTAAAAAAAAAGTAATAATAAGTTTTTAATATAATGTATTTTATTTTATTTCAGCTTTGTCAATTAAACAAAAATATTTTTAATAGTTTTGATTTCATACAAATGTATTATCAAAATGTTAGTAAGCAAATGAGGACATAAAACAATATCAATTTAATTAATCTTTTAAAATGTAATTAAATGACAATGTAACTGGACAAACAAAAACCTGCACAATAGAGGCTTACTGTTAAAATCAAAACATGGAAGAACAACTATTAAAAATATAACACTATTATTATTAATTTTATCATCATAACTTTTTTTCATTTATTAAAATTAATATTACTTTGCAAAGTACCTTTCTACTATACATTAGTAATACATTTGAATCAATTTTTGCAAGTTTTTATTTCATTTTATTTTAATTTATTTTTTGATGGGTGGTGGTTGTGAAGAACTTTGTGAGTCTTATGTACCACTTTTACAATGATTTTCATTATTTACAATTTGGCCAGAAGAAGTAATCTCAGAAGAAACAACCTTCATCTATAATGCCTTAAAATGCTCCCTAGGTTTTGAAACAGACCCGCTTCCACACTCTAAACATTAAATTCCGACCCAATTTCCTGGATCCCATTTCCAGGGTCAGGTCGTTCGTTTCTCAAATGCATTCAAGGCTGCTGTTTACATAAAGCTCTGAGTCAGTTTCCTGTGAGCATCTCCGATGACACTGTAATCACTGACATGTAATCATGTTCCCTACGGTCTGCACAGACCCATCCATAAAGCACCACCAGCAGCTTCTTGAGGATACGGCCTCAATGTCAGTCACAGAGCTGCTGAATCAACACGCTGACTGTCTGAGGTGTGCTCTGATTACAGCTCTCGCTGCGTGAGCTCAGCTTTTCCAAACACGGATCCGCCGTCTCCTGAACCACAGCTGAAAATAGCACTTAGATGGAGATCCGCTCCAGACTGTAAAAAGAGATTTATACGCCCTCAAGGAGTGTTTGAGAAAACCTGTGTGAAATTTCATCAGTTATTATATTTTCACTGTGACACTGGAGGTGCAGAAATCATATGCCAACTACTAAAATAATAAAAATGATGAAGTTGGAAATAAAAGCCAAGACTATTATTTTAGTCTTGTTTCACTTTTTTTCATATTTAATTCAATGTGTTACTTGCAGTTTCACAATATGAATACTTTTCAGTATTTCATTACTTGTGAAATTGAATAATTTCGGAGTAAAAATGTTTCCAATGTAACTGCTACACCCTTTTTTTTCCAGTATAAGAACAATTTATGCAAATAAAAGGAATATTTTGGGGTTCAATACAAGTTCAAAAGCTTAATCTGTGGCATAATGTTGATTAGCATGGTAAATTATTTTGCCCCTTATATTCTTTAAAAATAAGTAAATAAACAAAGAGAAACAAATTCTTGGTGGAAACAGGATGACAGAGACTGGTCGATTACAAGTGAATCACTTATTTTAATGCTTTAGTTTTTATTTCTAATGTTTGTTAAACAAGTTTAAATATGCAATATGTATGGCCTTCATGTATTCAAATGATACAGAATATGATACTGATTGAATCAATCCATTATGTTGTGTTAAAACATGCAAACCAATTTGCTGGGCCAGGCCTTGGGTTTTTTAGGGAAAAAATCATTCAAAATTGAGAAAACGTGCTTAATTTTAAAAGTCCAATTAAAAAGCCTCACATTCTAATTTCTTAATTTCTTCAGTTGATTTGAGGCTAAAATATAAGTCGGACATTTTCTTGAAGATGATCACCCTCTGACACGCACTGAGGCAGTATTAGATTAACAGTAGTGCTGGTCACTGCTGACTCAGTCCAGACTACATTTACATTTATGCATTTAGCAGACACTTTTATCCAAAGCGAATTGCAGTACATTCAGGCTAAACATTTTTTTAGCAGTATGTGGTTCTCTGGGAACTGAACCCATGACCTTTTGCGTTGCTAACACTATGCTCTACCACTGAGCCACAAGAACACTATCTACAGAACCCATCACATGACCACTGCATTTATCAGCAAAACAGCCGTGAGAGATTTCTGTGGAAATGCACAACTCAAGAAGATACTGCTATTACTGAACAACACTAACAACAATACAACAAAATACATTGACATATTCACAAAAAAACACACAGACTTGTGGCTTCTACAGTATCGTGCACATGACTTTGGGTTGTTATTGTTAAAATCCATTTCTCTATATTGAAAATTAATGGGACTAGAACTTTACGTTCTGCTATGAAACACAGAGGCTGTTGGGACAGATCTGTGTGAACTCAAGTAACACAGATCATGCCGTCGCAGAGAAAGATGGGAATAGCAGAATAGGAGCATTGTTCAGTCAGGAGATAAAACAAGAGATGACAGAGCTGCAGAGGAGGAGGAAAGAGATCTCAGCCTGACACTGCCTGACACACACACACACACACACACACACACACACACACACACACACTTAGTTATTTATGTTGAAAAACTTTCCTTGAAACCATAATAATGTCCTTGAATATTTATATGCAAATTCTACTTTAAAAGTAACCTTGATGAGGATGAAGCCAAGAGGATCAGCGGAGATTAGATGTGTGTGTGTCGTGAGACCCCATAAATAACATGATGATTTAAAGAGATTTGAAGGGTTGTGTCACTGCTGTATTTAGCCCCAGGTTACACACACACACACACAAACATATCTACAGGTTGCAAAAAGACACAATCAATAGGCTCTCTGAAAGTGTGAAAGACCTGCTGCATCTTCATTTTACAGATTGGCAAATTAAAACATGCTGATGAATTATGTCTCACAGAGATGACTAAAAAATATAGCTAAAAATATTATTTCAGCCATTTGACAATATTCAATCTCAATATTTATGTATTTCTCTGAAAAAGGCCATTATTTCCCATCAAATAAACAATCATTTTGACCAAATGATCAATGTTAAAAATAATGAGCTGCAGGTTTTCTACACTGGTTCTTACTACGAACACTATGAAAAAATTATATTTGTTTATTATATATTTATAAAATATTTATCGATATTTATCAAAATTTTCAAACATTTGGGGCCTCTGAGATTTTTTCATTTTCTGAAGTCTCTTATGCTCTCCAAAGCTTTATTTATTTGATTTAAAAATATATGGTAAAAACAATAATAAAGTAAAATATTTAAACAATTTTAAATCGTTCTTTTCTTTCTACATTTATTTTAAAATGTAATTCATTTCTGTGATGCAAATCTGGATTTTCAGCATAGTTACTCCAGTCTTCAGTGTCACATGATCCTTCAGAAATCATTCTGTTATGCTGATTTTCTGCTCAAGAAACATTTATTATTATTATAAATGTTGAAAACAGTTGTGCTGCTTCAAATTTTTGTGGAAACCATGATATATGCAATTTTTTTTCTGGAATCCTGGCCTCTTTCAAAACACATGAACACACACACACACACATTGTGAACATACCCATGGAGCAGTTGGGGGATCGGTGCCTTGCTCAAGAGTCTCACCTCAGTAGTGGTATTGAAAGGGTGGTTAATGTTGAGACCGTCCTCAATCTCTGTGCCAGATTTCACAACTTTCACACATGCCATTATATGGGCTGCCACAAACTCAAGAGCGGAAAAAAAAGAAGAAGAAAAAGAGGATACAAAAGGTGCCTTTGCACCTTCTCCCCTAAATATCATTCATGCTCAATACATCACCCAGCCATATACTAGGGTTGTGATGTTGAGTAAACTTTTCCACAGGTTAATTGACGTGTGACAACACCAGTAATACCAGTATCACCGTGGTATTCCTTCCCTTTAAATAGCTTGTAAAAGTGGCATGCGCATTTTACTTTCACTTTCAAATAACGGCAATTCGGCATAAAGCAATTGTTTGTACTTACAGTAGTTTGTTTGAATTTACCCTGTTTTCCTCAATTTCCTTCACTTTTAAAAAGCTTAAAAGTGCCAAATTAGCAGCAGTTAAATGTCAAACTCCCTTTAGCCTATATATAAAACATATATGACACAGTTTAAATAAAGTAAAAATCAGCAAACAATGTGGAATCAATTAAATAAGAAACATTTCCAAAATCACCTTAGATAAACGGCAAAAGGCAACAGGCTTTTCAAAATCCAAAATATTGCCAAACATTCGCTTTTGCATTTAGTTTCGAAACTAAATCATCCGCCATCGTCTTGTCTGTCTCTCCTCACTCTTCTCGTCAGTCAGCTCGACTCACTCTCCTCACTTGATAAATGTAATCTTATCTGTGCTGCGACTGTCATTCGGGACGCTGCATTGAGCAGCCGTGTTCAGTTTTAAATTGTAGTGTCTGCTCTTTTACTGAACTAAATTATTTTTATTACTACAAAATATCAAAACGATGGTGGGGGTCGGTGCCACGGTGGGCAAGTCACGCTACCATACACACAGGCCTCCCATAACAGCACTTAAACATGAGAAGTTAAATAACCAATCAATTTCACTGCTTCTTTACAAAATCACTTTCTTAATCTCTTCCTGATCTGCTTCCAATCTCCGGCCACACAAGCAGGAATATGAGTGTGTTTGTGTGTATATGAGTGCTGAAATACTGAGGATGTCTTAGGTGGTAAATCTGGTTTGTAAAGAGAGCTTTGATGGACAAAGTCTCCATTACACATTGACAGCGGCGCTCAGATCTTCTGCATGACACATTTCACTCCCGGCATCCCAGCGGGAGCTCCAAACCCTCACCGCCGGAAAGATGGGAATTACAGACACAATATTTTTGCTTTGAGTCAACATAATCAGATTTATCTCAGGAAGGGAGTTCAGGTATTTGAAACCTGCTGAGCTCCCGGTTAACATCAAACCAAATGTTATAAATATTCTGATATTAATCAGTAAGAGATTTCCAGTCAACTGATTTAATTGAATATTCCACAGTTGTAATATTAGACATCCAATAATTTTGTTGCCAAAACAAACTGTTGAAAATGCTTTAATATAAGTATACTACTCATATTAAATACAGAGCAAAAAATTATTTTTGGTTTGTTTGTTTTAATCAATGCATATAACATTTAAAATGTTTTTGAGCCTTAAAATAAATCAGTTCTTCACCAACACTTAAAAAAAAATAAAAACTATGATCAGCTACCTGAATCAAAAAAAAATATGGTAACACTTTATTTTGATAGTCCACTTTAGACATTCTACTAGCAGTAAGTAACTTTGCAACTAAACGTCAACTAGCAGTTAGTAGTAGAGTATTAGTAGCCTGTCTGCTTAATATCTTCTAACACTTTCTTTGTCAACTTATTGTCAACTAATACTAAGCCTAAACCTAGCCCTAACACTAACCCTAAACCTACCCTACAGTCTACTCTGAGAGTTAGTTGACATGTAGTTGCAAATTTCTGAGATTTAGTTGATATGTAGTCGACATGTAGTTACAAAGTTACTTACAGTCAGTAGAATGTCTAAAGTGGACTATAAAAAAAAGTGTAACGAAAAATATCTATTTTTTTTACCAAACAAACAGTCAATATTCTATACCAATAAATACTACATGTATGTGATAAAATGGTTATTAAACAATTATCATAAAAATCAGAACAAACAGTCTTCTGCTAAGTAATATAGTTCATTAGCTTTCAATTACTTTGTACAAGACTCATCTAATCAGAACTCAGCATCAGAACCATTAGTTTCACAAAATATATTCTAGAACCTTTGATTAGAAATCCTAAATTCAAGATCTGGGCAGCAAAAGTGGCCACATAATCTCATGATACAGTACCAATCTACAGTCCACTGCTGCTATCTAGGAATGCACCATGATTGGGCGGGCTCAGGGCACAACTGACTGTGGTTTTCAGGCATCATGCTGTGAATCTGCTGTGGTGAGAAACATTTCCTGTTAAGACAAGCTCAGAAATAACAGCCGCTGTCTGCTGCACTCTTACTGCAGAGACTCTCACAGCTGATACCAGTAAATGTCCTCAGAGCAGGTGAGCTGGAACTCAGTGTATAGAAAAATGTGTCAGTCTTGTGCAGGATGAGGACACGGACCATTAGTACAAACCCTGACCCAGTCCACTAAAAAAGTCACCATGGATATAGAAAGAAAATCAGTCTTGGGAATGATGCCGCATTCAGTTCATGTTGGAATGATCACGAGATAAGTATATAAATATATATAGGAAGACTGGACATATTTTATATGACTGTATTATTAAATTCAGGGGTGCCAACAAATGGCGCAGAAGCGCCCAAAATAAAAAGTGTGCTATGTGTAAATACAGACATGATTGACAGCCATCACCATTTTAGATCAACTAACTGCAATACTGTTTAAGTTTTTCACGCTTCACTTACACAAGTCACTTGACACCAACCTACCAAAATAAAACCTTCTTGATTTTAAGTTTGAAAAAAAATTAAATAAATAAGTGTATTGTAAAATACTTGCATTTTTATTTAATACTTTTTATTTTACAATATAAGAGTATTAGCTAGTGGTCGAAGGATATGTGTTTTTTGACAGCTGATGCCAATGCCGATATTATAATGTTTGCCTTTCTATTACTAATAGGCCTAATATAAAATAAATAATTATAATACTTTCTGTATACATTAATTCCTTTGTTTAACAGTTCTATCTGATTATTAGACAGACTTCTATTTATATTAGACAGAACTGTTAATGACGACAAACAAGAGAGAGAGAGTGTGAGCACTGTGCACTTAGACACTGCTCTCTCAGCGGCGTCAAAATATGGCCAATGCCGATATTTGAAAAATACCAAATATCGGCCCATATATCATTCAACCACTAGTATTTGCGACTTTATTATTTTGTTTATTATTTTATTGTTTTATATGTGCAGTTTGAGCACCAAACCAAACATCCAGGTGCTCTCATGAGAACCAGAATGAATAACTCTTGTGCATCTATACATTGCTTTTACATTTACTTTATTATAAGAGGTCTAATGCTATATCATGCATTCTGACTTATTTAGAAAGTTAAAGAGTTGGATTATCATGCTAAAAATTAAGTTTCAAAACACCAGTTGAATGTACAATTGAGTAATTCTGTGGCAAATACACTCCTTCAGGGTTCACATAAGTTTCAGAAAGTTATTTTCGAGTATGGCTCTGTATGACGTCATAAAGGGATAAATTCCTTATATGGACACTTCTCCTGGAAGAGTGCACGCACAGAAGACTCTCTTCTAAGAAGTGTGACTTTGGTTGTGAGGGAAAGATAACCTTGTTTATCTTCACATAGAACCCACCCTTATGGGAACAGTGGATGCATTTTATTTCTCCAGGGCAGTAACGAAGTATTGTCAATACTAGGGATGGGTCACGATTTTTCAAATATACAATTAGCCGATTTAATATTCAGAATATCGATTTAGGCTGTACGATTATTTTCTGAGGATGTGATTGTGAACTGTGCCCAAGCACTTCTGACCCCCAAAGTCCGGTTCGGTTGACTGTGATCACTCCATGCCACACTCGGACGCGGTTGGTTGTAAGAAGTGGGCCAGAGCATGGTTCAGTTTAATTAGGGTGCAGTACACATGCAGTTTGAGCGCTAACCGCAACGGAGTAGGGAACTACTCATACGTGCAGCATGATTATGTGAACATTTCTGAGTGTCAGACGCAACAGATTTATAAAGCAATATGTTGTGAGAGGGTCTTCTGTGTCACCGCATCCCAAACAGCTCAAAATAATAAACCACAAAGTTAACAAAACGATGCACTCCACTGTGCTGAGCGAGAAACTTCCTGTTTCCCATGTATTAAGTCGTGATTACGAGCTAGCTGCATTAAAATAATGTGTTATTTGTTAAAAGAATAAAATGTAATATTCCACTGGTTGATAACCATAAACATTGACTGTTTAAGCTCTTTAAGATTTTTAATCTCTTTAATTTGTAGGGAGATATTCGCCTACTTTCAAGCGGCATGTGACTCAATTATATGTTCCTGTTTTATATTTGAAGCACAAAAAAAACTAATAGATATTTGAGTGCATGTTGAAAAAAAAACTGATCAATTTAATACAAACGAGTGTCTTGTGAAATAAACCAATTTGAGTTTAAAAAATCGTCAGTAAGACTAATGCTGTTTTTTGTGTTAAATGTGGAAAATGACAGGTGCCACATACCTTTTTTTTATAATTTTTTATACAGTATACAGGTGTAATATATTCACTTTTACTTCACTCAATGTAACATGATTTTCTTATCGTAATTTTTACTTTATTCCTAAATTATGCTAATCTAATTTTATTTTTATGTTTTTTTGAGAAGGATAAACTGATCAAAAATGCTCAACTCACTGTCTTGCGCTGGCCGCTTTGTAGGCTATTTAAAAAACAAACAAACTTGAATTTAACAAACATAAAATGTTCTTTATATTTATAATTATTAATTACATTTCTGAATTAAATTAATAAAGAATCTAAACGAAATTTGACCACTTTGCCACTAAAAACCAAAACTAGACTATTATAATGGCTGCAATAGCAGAAAGGGAGTTCTTTACGGCCGAACTAATTATGAACAGACTGCGCTGTGAAAATTAGTGAAATTAATGTTCACATAAGTGCTGTCATTCAGGCTGTTCACAATATATTTTAGCGCGTAGCCTAATGTGTTTTAAGCCTAATTTTCATGGCTCAATTAATCTGTTCTAATCTTAATGAATATGTAATTTAAAAAAAATGCTATTAATGTTCATGCTCATTTTTAAAATAGTAATGTCCTAGGCTCCTACAGCCTTGTCAGAAGTTGATAATAGACTGACTGTTATGTTAATAAGTGCTGTCATTCTGTTATGTTATATTAATATTTGTTTCAGCAATCATTCAACAATCAGTTGGCTTGGGTTAGAAGAGACTATTCTATAATGAATTAAACAGTTTGTTATCATAGAAATTGAAAGCCTGAATAGTCTCTCTCCCTCTCTCTCTTTTTATGGGTGTGTGTTTATGTGTGTGTGGGTGCGTGGGTGCATGCGCGGGAGGGGTGCGATTTTCGACTACTAATCGAATAATACCCAACTATTATTGAATATTACTTTTGCTTAAAATGCACATCCCTAGCCAATATTAGTATGGTGACCAATATATCATGCATTCCAAAACCCAAACATGACAGTGTGCTGACATCAGTCTGACAGCTTCCCCATGTGAAAGCAAAGGGTCACCAGGCAGTTAAGCTTGTTTTTGTGGACCGCCACCGTGCAGCAGATGGACTGAACTGTGCTGTCTTTGGGACTTACACACAACATCAGAGATCAAAGACGCCTCTGGATCCAGTGGAACACCAACAGCTGATACCAGTGCGCGTGCACAGAGATTTAAAGAAATACTTAACCCAAAAGACAAAAAGCTCTTCATTGACTCATCCTTGTATTGTACTGAACTGTATAACTGCCTCTCTGCACAGGAACCAAAAATTTTATTTTTGAAGAATATCTTGAAATTAGCTTCTTCCCAGGTCAGTTACCTCACAAACCCAGATAAACCCCGCCCCCGGGAACACACAACAAATGGGGCGAGACCATGCTGTGTTGCTTAAGAGAAGAGGAGGAGAAAACTAGGGATGCATTTAAAAATCTGTTTATATATGAATTGCGTTCTAAAGCAGCGGTTCTCAATCCAGTTCCTCACGTCCCCCTGCTCTCCATCTCTCTCTCTCGCTCTCTCACTCTCTTTCTCTCATTCAGATCATCAGATCAGCTCCAACAAACTGTTCCATTTATACTCTCATTTTCACATAACAATGAGAAACGTTATACATGTGATACAAGCGTATGGTTCATGTGCTGTATCAAAGCTTTAATCAGAATAAAACCGTATATTAAAAGCTAACAGAAGCCATAGCATTTACAAACAACAGTGTATCTACAGTCATGGCCAAAAATATCGGCACCCTTGGTAAATATGATCAAAGAAGTCTGTGAAAATTAAACTGCATTGTTAATCCTTTTGATCTTTTATTTGTAAAATTCACAAAAATATATCCTTTCATTGGATAATAAGAAATTAAAATGGGAGGAAAATATCATTATGAAATAAAGATTTTTCTCAAATACTCATTGGACTAGGGCTGTGTACCGAACTTCGATCCCTTTAAGGTATCGAACGAAAAAGTATCGAAACTGAGTATCGAAAAATTATTTATCTTTCGGTGCCAAATTTCTGGATTCAAGGATTTCTGAAGATACCCACAGTCACACAACACAAGTGTCGGCAATACCACCAATTTAATGAAGGATTTGTTTGGATAAGTGTTTTTCCCTCCCTCCCTGTTTAGTTTGGTCTACTCCATTGCGTATCTTGAAACACGCCCCCTTTCACGTCGTCTAAATAACAGAGAGAGAGAGAGAGACAGATTTATCCGGTACAGGGAATTTCTCTGAGCAGCAGGCCACTTTATACGTTTACTTAAAACATAACAGATTGTGTTTACGAGAATACATGCAGAGACATTTATTTTGATATAATTGTGTGTGTATGTGTTCATTCAGAAGTTACGATACGCCAAAGATGAATTCATTCTCTTTAGGCGTATTGTCTGAAATGCTGCTCGCAGCGCGTGCGTTCAATGAGTGAGCGCAAGCTCCGAACGCGCGCGAATTGTTTAAAACGCTTGAATCAGCAATATTTAGAAACAAGTGCCAACGATCAACTACGAGAATTTTACATCACTATTCACGATAGCCCATCGGACTGGAAAACACGGGACGTGGGGCTAACGATCATGAACTTGTATTACAGAGCCAAAGACGATCTATTATTGAACATCTCAAATAAATAAAGACTTCAAGTTCATCTGTAAAGCACATAAAGCTATCGTTTGAGTTTAGAAACATCTACCTCATGCCTGATTCACTCTGTTTGTTAGTGAATAATATTGTAAGACCACAGCATATTATAAATTCAATAGCTGATCTGTAAAACAGTAACATAATAGTTTTATCCACCCCATAGACCCTGAGCCTTCTCAAAAAATAGCGGTGACTAGCTTGTGTACAAACATAGCCCACATGATGACTCCATTGCAGCTGAAAATCAAAGTAGATACCAAAATACTAATATGATGTTACCAGCTTGATTTCCTCCTCATTAACTAAAATTGGACTATGATCATCCACCAACCTCGGGTCAAAGATCATTTATTTAGTTTTTTTGACATTCAACATCAATTGTGTTCCTCAAACCACTGCACAACCCCTTCTTTTTCTTTTTTGGTTTGATTCACTTTAAATGTCCGGATCATAAGTAATTTGTTCGGGAAATCAGGGTACAGAGCGTGCCATTTGGTTTTGATTCACTATAATGAAACGGTTCCGATGAATCGTTTGTTCGGGAAATCGAATTGCTCGCGTTGTATGTTTGCAGCTCCACCAGAAAAAAACCGACTCATAGGAATCATTCGTTCGCGAATCGTTGTATCGATCGCACTGTTTGTTTTTGATTCACTTTAAAGAACAGGTTCATAAGAATCAGTTGTTTGGGAATCGAACGACATTGATTTCGCAGCTCACGTAAAAAAAAAAAGAAAAAGAAAAGAATCGGCTTGTTAGAATAATCTGATCGTGAATCGGGCGACAGTGATCTCGCTGTAACCGACTCGTAAGAATCATTCGTTCGCGAATCGTTGTATCGATCGCACTGTTTGTTTTTGATTCACTTTAAAGAACAGGTTCATAAGAATCAGTTGTTTGGGAATCGAACGACATTGATTTCGCAGCTCACGTAAAAAAAAAAAAAAAAGAAAAAGAAAAGAATCGGCTCATTAGAATAATCTGATCGTGAATCGGGCGACAGTGATCTCGCTGTAACCGACTCGTAAGAATCATTCGTTTGCGAATTGGAGTACATTTTTTATTCAATTTAAAAAAAACGATGGCGCCGTTAATTTTTGATTCACTTTAAAGAACAGGTTCATAAGAATCAGTCGTTTGTGAATCGAACGGCACCGATTTCGCAGTAGCTATGTGTTCAGCTCACATAAAAAGAAAAAAAAAAGAGCCGGATCATGAAAGTCATTTCGGGAAATAAGCGTACTCCGATTCTGCTGTTTGGTTTTGTTTCACTGTAAGAAACCAGTTCAGAAGAATCGTTCGTTCGGGAATCGAACTAACACTGATCGTGCTGTAGATTCAGTGAATATCATTGCAGGGCAGGCTGTCAAAAACCGAACACAGAGGCATTGGATTTTGTATTTAAAACTTGAACCGTTTCTGAAAAAGAAACGTTTCTCGGTTCCCAGCCCTTTTTTTTTTTTTTTTTTGTAAACAAATCTTTATAAAGCCATGCAATACAAAAAGCCGTCATGACAATACGCGTAATTTTCTGAACACCGCATTCAAATTGCACTAAAATATAATTGACTAACAAACAGCGGACCCATTCAACAATTCGGAAGATTTCAACAATTCAAGATTTGTGATGCAATGTAATGTAAACACGAGTAAATCCCTGCTTTAACACACAGGTTGCAAGCAACTTTGACTCTGAACTTCATATCAACAGATACAATGAAGAACTATAACGACCGTTTCCAAGTAAATGCATGCATACTGACAGCTGTAAAACTCACTTTTATGTTTTCCAGAGGTCCAAGACTGCTTAGCCAGACTGGGACTACGAATGATCGCGCGTCCGGCTGATTTTAGCGCGTCCATGATGTTTATTGCGACAATTAATAATCCTGAGAGCGCGATCCTCTGGCGGTCCTCTGCCCGAACGAGCCCGATCCTTTCCCAGCAGGAAAACTTTTCTGACAACCAGTAATTTTCTTCCTTTTCCGCGGATGGTCCCGGGTGGATGTATGAACATGTTCGCCACGGCGGGCGGGGTTTAGTATGTAAATTGACCGGATAGTGTTCCATCATGACGCTGCCGTGAGTGGGCGGAAGGCGGGGTTCTAGTATGTAAATTAGGCAGATAATGTTTTTTCAGTGATTGGGGCTTCGCGTGTATATATAAACAGAACGCCGTTTGACTTGTGTGATTAAAACAAACAATACTATTAAACGATAAACATGTATTTTACAGTATTTGGACGCTTTAAACCACACATAATATTACGGTTTATAATATTATGGATAATGGAAAAGGTTAATAATAAAGAAATGATTGAATAAACAAATGAAAATTATAAACAGAGAAAAATACTAATACTAACAGAGAATATTGGAGTTATGAGATCTAGTTTTGATGTATTAACCTTATTATTATTATTATTATTTGCATAGCTAATAATTTATAAATATAATAGTATATGTAAAACAAATTTATAAAAAGCATAAAACATGAAAAGTGAATCTAACAATAAATGTCAGCATGGTTTTTGTATATATATACTATTTATTGGCAATGAAGAAATACAGAACGGATGAGATAGAAGTGAACCTTTTCTTTGAGAGTGTAGTTGACATTCTCTCCACTCATCCGTGTCTAAACTCATCCACATGAGTGCTTCTACGCTGACAGTCCATCACCACATGGGGAAAGAGATGGAAAAATGGAAATAAAGAAAAAAAAGACATTCAAGAGTGTTCCTCTGAGAAATGGTCATTTTGCTTGTCAATGGGCCTTTTGTCAGTTTAGAATGGCGTCTCACAACCTGCATGTATGGTTCAAAGAGCAAACAGAGACCTGGGCATCAGGTTCTTCTGACCCCTACTGTGATTCACCAAAACCTGTTAAGTTTCATGTGAAGATGCACAATAATTACAGTTAACCAGGGTCTCCCAGCAGAACAACAGGTGATCACTCAGTTCAGGTGATTAAGACCAGTCATCAGTCTGCAGTTCATCTGAGAATATAACCGCTTTAACTGGTGAATAGATAGATATATACAGTACATACAGGTCGGGAATGGCGTAAGAGTGAACTATCACTATCCACCTTATTTTGAACACAAGATTGAGCGTGGCCATTTTAACTTGAATGTGCAAGTGTTGCTTTCACTTTTTTATTTGCAATGACACAGCTTTGTAGCACAATTTGTTCTACTATTCTTTGTTATTCTTCTAGTTATTTATCTAGTTATAGCAGATAATGCACATTCACATAAAAGAGCTTATGTGCATTGCAAAATAATGTGGATGTGACATCTTTAAATAAAAGCTGAAAAGTAGAGCCTCTGAATGTGACTTGTGTCATTTCTCTGAACCAGAGTTTTTACATGCACACATCATGCCAGTGATGCACTGAAGAAAGATCAAGTGTGGAACTGTGCCTGTCTGCATGGTTATAAAAAGAGATGTGTTTAATATGAATGCTCTGGTTATTTATTCATACATGTAATATGAATGAGGGGATAAAGGCCTCACATTTAGAACTCGGAGAATCTGTCAGCATGAGATGCTGCAATAGTTAACAAACAAGCAACTGTTACCTGCAAATATTTATATATAAACAACAAAAAAAGAAGATAGGATTGAGCTGATTGTTAAGGTGTTTCTGATTAGATCATGATTAAAATCTAGCATAATTGCCAGTTATATTCATCAAATTCATCAAAAGTCAAATTTAACCAAAAATGGCTGTTTGAACAACTTAAAATGAACATTAAACAGTTGGAAATAACATATAAAAGTAACAAGATTGCAACTTTGCAACAGTGCAATATGAATGTTTTTCTATAGATTTTTAATTTTTGTATTTATATCACTGATGTGTTCCCATTTGTCAATGAAAATCTGTCCCAAGAAATCAGATAAACAAATATTTACCTACTCTTAGAGGAAAACATTTTAAATTTAATTCAATTTATGTAGATAAAATCGTGACATTCAGAACATTGTAATGGTTTCATTGTCATTCTTCCTAATGCATTAACCCTTTGCTCAGCCCAAAATAAGCCATAATAATAAGGTTAGCTCTGTTTTATCAATTGCATTCAGCAATGTTTTTCCTTGCTGTCAAAACACTTTATATATTGTGCCCCACATATTATTTTGCATGCAAGCATTTAAAAACCACAACAATCAATGGACAACCCACAAAAGAATGACATATGCCAGAAAAAAATGTTTTATTACTTGAAACCTCACAGAGACCTCACAGAGAGTGCAGCCGAGGTCTGGCCGAAAAAAAAAAACAGACAGAAAGAGAGAAGTGACAGTGGGCAAAGAAAACAAAACAACTCTTTCATTTAAACCACTTGGACTCTGCAAACATTCCCACTTCCTCCATCACATCATAGTTTTAAAAAAACACAGACACCAAAAACAACAACCATCTCAGAGCACGACTATACCACATAGGACTGACTCTGTCTAAACCCCGCCCCCCTCCCGCCCATCATTCACTGATAGAATACTCACACAGTAACCCTTCTCCCCTTCTGAAACTACTCGCAACAGAACTCGTTTGAAGGAACTGACTTCATCTGGTTGGCAAAATCTATTCGCTTTAACACAAATCTGAGGGTTTTTCCAAAAGGTGGGTTGGCTCAGGACGTTCTCCCTTTTACCCGGTAATACTTCATGTTTAGCAGACATCTGGATCTGAATTTATTTGCACATCAAGTGTGATGATGGTCCGACGAACACCTTTTCAAGAGTCTCATGGATTTAAAGTAGCAACACTTTTCTGAACGCAACGGCGCCATCAAGCGGCACAACCAAGTATTTCTCTGAAAACCAGACACAAACCATATAATAATAGCAATAATACTCTCCTCTAGCTTCTGTTCGTGGGACCAGCCATTAACCTGATGGATCTAAAACACTTCTTTTTCAACAAAATTACAGTCTTAGTTGGCACTGGACTACACTAGCTTCCGTCTGAAACTGAAAGATGGTCAATACAATAAAGAAAACAAGGAGGGGAAAGTATCCCGCATTTTCATACTTATGATATTCCCTTACGAGCTCGTCAACAGTGCAATAGTGCAACGTTGGATAAATAAATTATAATGTAAACAAATGACCGAATTCACAAGCGTGGAGTCCGTTTGCTGTACGTGACTAAAAAGGATGTGTTTGAGGCATGACGTGGCAGAGGGAGGGAAGAGATCTTTCGGTTCCACCAATGAGGTCCCATATGAAGGCACTAATTATCTGTAACTGGTGAATTACGCTGCTGGACTGCGTTTGTGATGCAGTTTGTCTTTTTGTACCAGGAGGAAGAAAAGCAATCCACAGATGAAGCTTCGGTCCATCAATCGAGTCCTTAAAGACCGGGAGTCATCCGATCCTGACATACTGAGAAGTGAGATCATTTTGTTGCATTGTTTCTGGGACGTTTTGGTTTTTGAACATTGCGTTACATTCTTCTCATATTAGATGGTGACATTCTTGAGTAAAAATTTTCTTCTGATATGGGGTAAAGCACCTGGGACAACGGATCTCACACTTGCCCTGCTTTGCATCACTCCCCCCGAGAGAGAGAAAAAAAAACTAACATCAAGGCTGAAATCCAAAGAGGAAAACAAATGGATGCGAGCGATCTCTGAATGGACTGAGGGAAGATAACTCACCAACTTCTGTGAGGTTTCTAGACATATACAAGAGAAAAGAAACGGCAGTTTCCTACTCAACGTGTGATGTCCCTTAAAAGTCCTCTTTTTTGTCTTTTGTTTTTTTACTACAACAGATACAGTCACACAATACAACATCCTTCGCACCAGGCAAGAAGCTGGAGTAATAGAAGACGAAAAAAACTAAACCAAAAAAAGCAATCTGAGCCACAGACATGCCAAAGATGAATCAGAATCTGGGCCTATTGAGAAAAAAAAAACAACAACCAGAGAAGACTGTGTGTTTGCATGTATATGTGTGTCTGTGTATGTGAGAATGAGTGTAGGTCTGCTGTGGTGGGTGACAAGCATTCATTTTTTCAGGGGCTGGTAAACAGACGCATTGGGGTCCAGTCCTGATGGACCGGTGTCCATGAATTTGGAGGAGTAATGGGGCGTGACTGGGGTCATGCTGCCTGTATCTGGGGAATACACCACGCTGGGCATGACGGCCATGACCTCTGCTATCTTCTGCTTCAGGTCTTTAATCTCCTGGTCTTTCTGCAGAATTTGACCTAAAAGAACACAAATCCAGACAGGAACAAATTATTAAGTAGTTTTCAAATTTAAATGCTGATCTCCTGGTGGGTAATCTGGACAAAAGTGTGTGATGGAAGACCTTGTGCAATCTCCAGCTGTCTCTTAGCATCTCCGAGGGCAGAGAAGAGGTCCAGCTTGATTCGGGTCTCAGCGCTGAGGCTGTTTTCCAGGTGCTGGGTTTTATCCTGCATCGCTGACAGCGCTGACATCAGAACCTCTGTGTCCTTCTCATTTTCCTTATATTTATGTAGCTCCTAGAAAGAGGAGGAGTAGTAGTGTATTTTTATACCACGTCTCCATTTACAGAAGATTTTGAAACATTAATAGCGAATATGGCATTTGAACATTTCCTCACTTGAACTTTGAGCTCCAGCTCTCTGATTTGTTCTTCTTTCACCTTGATGTCAAGCGTGAGTTTCTTATACTCCGTCTCCAGCTCAGAAATCCTCCTCCTCAGAGACTCTGTGCACTCACCTCTGATAGACACAAATAGACGCACATTAGTTCACATACAAAAAAGAAGAAAAAGTGAAATATCCTGGAGTTTTATGGAAAGAAAACAGAAACAGATCTCATGAAAGGGAAGACATAACTAACGAAGGAAAAGAGAGAATCGTGTGAGAAACAGACAGAATGGATGAAGGCAAAGCTATAAAAAAAAAATCAGGCTGTAAAAAAGAAAAAAAGAATGGAGAGGCAGAAAAAAAATGTGTATGGCATACGTTATCTATTTTGGGTCAGTAAGATAACTTTTTTCTAAGCAATTTTATTTAGAAAGGAAAAATTACATTAATTAAAAGCGACAAAGAAATTTATAAAGTTATAAAGGATTTCTATTTCAAATAAATGCTGTTCTTCTGAACTTTATCATCAAAGACTGGAGTAATGTCGGCTAAAAATGTCAGCTTTGCATCACAGGAGTAAATGACATTTTAAAATATAAAACAAAAGAAAACAGTTATTTTAAATTGTAATAATATTTCACAATTTTACTTTACAGTTTAATTTTTTTAATCAACCCTTGGTGAGCATAAGAGACAGACTTCTTTCAAAAACATTGAAAAATCTTACTGATCCCAAACTTTTGAAATGGAAAGGAAGAGAATGAAATGCACAATATATAACAGAATGAATGTTAGGAAATGAAATGCAATGGAATGAGGCAAAGGTGTGTCATTAGCACCTGGTTGCTGCAGCGAGAGCGACTGCACGGGCCGCTGTGGCCTCCTCCAGCTTCTTGCGTTTCTTTTCCTCTGCTAACAGTTTCTCTGCTGCAGCACGAGCCTCCTGTTCTGCCTTCAGACGCTTCTCCAGCTGCCCCACTGTCTGCTTGTCCTTCTGCTTCGCCTGCACGGCGTTATGAAGTCTGAACACACAAAAGAAGAGTTTGCATTAATATCTGCTCTGTGCTCTCTTAAGGAGCAAACTGAAGATGGGATGTCTCACTTGTTTTGCAGTAGTTCGTTCTCCTGTCGCAGCTGTCCGAGCTCAGAGCGTATGCTGCGTTCAGAGCTGCCTAGAGAGCCCAGCTGACTGCGCAGATCCTGTTCGGTCTGTCTGCTAGCCTGCAGGTCTGCCTTCAGCTTCTTAACATCCTGCTCCAGCCTAAAAGTGAATTTAGAGAAAAGGACTGAGCTTCCTGAAACCTAAGAGGGTACCTAAATAGACAGCATTTCTGGGCATCCAAACTTGCTCAAAGCATGATATAAATCCCAATGATGCACAAAAATGCTAAGCAGGTTAAGTAGATGATATAAAACTAACTGTTTTGAGGAAATTGGAGGTTTCTCCCAGATTTGAGGTGTTTCGTGGTCTGTTTTACTACTAAATTGTCCGCAACCAAGAATGTTTTTAGAACCACCATATTTTATAATATAATTCAGTGTATAGGTAGCAAAGAAAAGGACTAAATTCCCTATGAAATAGTATGTGAGATATGGTATGCCATAAGAATAGTATGTCCAAATACTCAGTTTTTGAAAAACAGTAGGACCTAGATCACCTACTATTTCCAAGTGTATCTTTGTAGTTTATAACCATGCAGATCTGGTAAGTCCAGAATGCATTCAAAACACGCACATACACCCATACCTTTTTAATTCCTTCATAAAATGTATTACCTATTCTGGCAACGCTACGAAATTTCACATGCAGCGGATTACTAATTAAAATGTATGATCACTTTAGCAAAATTATACATGGAAAAAAAGGTTCATTTTGCATCATCAATTACAAACCAAACAGCTTTCTGTTGGTCAATGCAGCAAATTCATGTGACAACTTGAACCGGTTTCGAAATCTGTGTGGGGAAAGCTTTCACCCTTAACCGAAATTTCAAATTGCATGTATTCCTACTGAAATGACTCTCAAATACAAACATTTGCAGAACACAGCAAAAGGACCACAATTTATCACAAATGTGATAAAAAGGAAAAGATCGAAGAAAGTGAACTCGACTCTTTTTGCCCTCAGTTCAGTTTTGGGAAAACTGAAAAAAAAGTCTTGTTTATTAATGCTTTCTATCAGATTGAGAAACAAATAACAAAGCATTATTGTTTACTAGTGTGCAGTGTTCTCACACACCCAGCTGAACATTAGAGCTGCTGTTTTAATGTGAAGCCCTGATTTTGATACAGATGTTGTGTGCGAGTCTAACCTGACGAGCGCTTCCGGTTTACTCAGCTGATTGTTGGGAATGCAGTTTTCCACAGGGTCTCTGTTTTTCCCTCCTCCACACTTCTGTTTCCGGTCTCCCTTACTTGAGGAAGACGCGGACGACGAAGGCCCAGAGGAAGATGGCACACTGCCATTGGCTGTTCCGTGCCCCCGGGGCGAGGAGCTCCCTCCCCCTCCTCCTCCGTTGGCATTTTTGTAATTTTTGTTGGAGTTGGAGGAGGAGGAAGAGGAGGACGATGAAGAGTGTTCATCTTTCAGCAGGTTCTCAGTGCTGCCCAGCAGATCTGAGCTGCTCAGTCTCTTACTGTTCACGTGGTTCTCCATGTACTCCATCTCCTGAGCTTTACTGTCCACTGATGGTAAGATGCTGCTGGTGCTGCTGTGATGGTTCTGGTTGTGTTGCTTTTTGGACTCGTTCTTGCCTCGTTCTTTCTCTCTGTATTCCAGCTCTGGTAAGGTGTTGGATGATGGCTTTTTACCGCCCGCCGAGCCGTTCTGTGCCACAGCTGGAGAGTCTACATCATGAATGCCTTTAGATGCTGCTGCTGCTGCTGCTGCTTATAAATGAGAAAGAGAGAAAAATATTTACTCATGTCACATCTGCTATGAACAATTTTTGAAGTTTCTTTAAACAAAGTCTGTTCATATCAGTTTAAAACACTTTAAAATTTAACAAACACTTTAAAAATGCATTTGAAGAAGTCCATCTAGCTCTGGCATGTTCCATGTCATGTGATTTATGAAAGTGAGGAAAAGGCTTCAATGTAGGTTGTTTTTCACTCCTTTTTAGAGCTTGACAGCCATGGCCAATAAAGAGCTTTGCAGAAACTGTGCAACATGTCTCTAAACTACTGCCGTCAGGAGACACTGTGCAAAGTCCTTACCCTCCTCTGCTTCTCTCTCTTGTCTCTGTATGAGCTGTTGTTCTGGAGGTAACGCCTGCTGCAGCAGCTGCATGTAAAATTCGTTTTCTTTTTGCACCTCCTTCTGTTTCCGCAGACGCATCTTATAACTTACATAACTCTTAAAACCAAAGCCCAGCGTCACCACCGGGTACCCGATACTGTGAACACAGAAATTGGACATCATATGATTAGCATTGTTGGGGAAAAAAACATCCCAAAAAACCCTGAAGACACAAGTAAGAACCGTAACTCCATGCTTTGGTCTGAGTAACTTGTTCTACACATTTTAATGGGGAAAAACTTGAGCCATTGTTTTCTGCACCACTTCAAATGTCGTGGAATTATTACTGTGCACTGCTATATGACTGAATATAGAGGAAAGCAGACAGATAAAGCTGAAACTTGCTCACAATCAGTGCCAATGTTTGACTCATCAATGCAAGTAAGGACTAAGAAAATTGGCATACCAGTGTGCTGCAAACGGACGACACAAGTCCACGTGGAAGTGTTTCAAATCTTTAAATCTGATAGCTGCCTCAATATAAACAAAAAGTATCCATAGCGATACAGTGGGGAGGCAGACCCCTCGTTCTGTGGAGAGATGGAGTGTGTGAGAGGAGAATGGTCAATTCAACATGTCTTTAAAATACTTCAGTTGACAACAGTGAATGAGTGTAATAATCTCAACATTAACAGCCAGAATTACTCTAAACAAACCCACAACCATTCAAGCACACACTCTATGGGTGAATCTGAATCAAGGATCAGCTCTAAACAGTTCGAGGGAGTCATTTGAAGCAAATCCTTTTGTTGACATCAAGATCCAGAGCTGCTCAGAAATAACCAAGCTTACAGCTGCAAGGTCACAGTGCGTGTGTGCGCATGTTATAAAGCCAGAATAAATCATGTTATGACAACAAAAGCTCACAACAGCATGGGAATGATCCTCTCAAGCTGGAGTCCACACATTTGTTAAATGTATTTTAATCCATCTTTATAAAGAGGATACAAGAAACCAGAGATGGAGTCAAAAGTGTGTCTACACCATACCAGACTGACACTCTGAATGACAGACATGTCAGTTTGAGGTTGTCTATAGAGGAAGTCAAAGGTGCAAGTCATGAAGGTTCACAAACCACTGACCAATCAGCTGTAAGCTTGAGGTTAGACTTCAGTAGCAGTACCACAAAACATACCAGATCAACGATGGCAGGGTGATCATGTAATACAATATGAACAGGTGTGCGGCTCTTACCTGTGTGCCAGACGTACTGTACCCACACATATGTGCTGGCTGCAAAGAACAGCCACTGCACTGGGATGAACAGCAGACATATAATATCTGATGTGAATGCCACACACACAAAAAACACTGAGAAAGCCTGCAACACAGAGAGAGAGATGCATCAGATCATCACATGTGCAACTAGCGTGAAATGTCATTTCACAGGCCTCAATAAAATGTCATTTTCACCATCCTGCTGCGAGACATGCAAAACATCATATAAAACAACCATAAACAGCATTTTGTGTTTATGCCGTTTTCATTATTATTTAAGAGACATAAGAGGAACAATAACATACGTTTATAGTAGTGGATGCATGTAAAGTGCTGTCACAATACAATACACAAATCACAATACTGATGACTGAACTTCTGAAAATGTATAAATATCTTAATCTCAGAGAAGACTAAATAAGAGTATAAACTAGTTTATGTCCCTCAAAGGATTATTGATAATCTCAAATTCATAAACAGATGCATAAAGTCTTCAGACAGTATAACAAATAAGATTTTTTTTATGTTCTTCTGAGAAGTCTCTAATGCGCATCAAGGCTGCATTTATTTGACAAAAAACATAATAAAAACAGTTATATTACAAAATATTATTGCAATTTTAAAAAACTATTTAAACTATGTTTTCTATTTTAAAATATTTTAAAATGTCATTCACTCCTTTGATGGCAAAGCTAATTTCCAGCAGCCATTTCATAGAACATTTACGATATATAATATATATATATAAAAAAATACATACAATATATAAAGATATATATATGTGCGTGTGTGTGCTAAAAATTACATTTCTGCCAGTCAAACAAAAAAATCTTATAAGATTTATAAGCAGTAGAAATCACCATGTATGGTAAACAGGAGCTCAGATATTTTGATAAACATTTGATTTTGTATTGGACCAACATGAGCATGACCAATCGATGCCTTTAATTATTTAGTCCTTTTATCTAGATGAAGCGCTTGTCTCACGTACTCACCAGGCCCTGGTATCTGAAGGAGTCGTAAACACTGCGAATGAAGAGCCAGAAAGGCCAAAGGTACTCGAAGCGGAAGTCCAGGACAAAGTCTGCCAGCAGCACCAGCGCCCAGACCACCAGAAACTTCAGGTACAGGAACGTACTGAAACAAAAAAGAAGGGATATTATTACCAAACCATTCAATCATTCATTCAAAATCTCATCTCTTTGAATAAGACCCCACATGTGGTCTTGAGCCAAAGAACATTTAGCGACACGTACAAGCAATTCCATCGTGAGCTCCAGTAGTAAATCCAACCCAATGAAGCATGGGTAGGTGGGGGAGGATGTAATCACTGTTTGGCTTTCTCCAATTCAGCGTGTAGTGAATGAAGCAGATTATGTTTATATAGGGATGAGAAGAAGCCAAGAGTAGGATGCCAAGATGTATCTCCAGATGTAGCAATGCAGATCCTAAATACTAAATCAACCAGATATTCTTTATTTAGACTATAATTACGCCTCAGCGATATATAGAATAAATGTCAATGTGATTCATTGCGAATCTTGATTTTAAATGTGTTTTTTGCCCATTAAATGGCCCTAAAGACTTTGTCACCAGACCAATTTTGTAATCATTCTTTGTTTCACAAAAATCGAAGCATTTAGATAGCTAAAAATAAAATAATTTCAAAAATGATTAACATACATTAAACACAGCTTAAAGTGTTTAAACATGCATAAATGGCATGCATAATCTTAACATTAATCTTAACAAAAAAGTGCTGGTGTTGGTGATTCATTTAAATGAGTGGGAATACTACAGCTTTTCTGTCTTTAAAAAGTATGATTCATTTAATAGCATAGCATCTACATATTTCTCCGCTGCTCATACAGGTGCTGAAGATGCTATTAATAGTGTTGAGATGACAGAAATTATTGTGTCAACAGAAGTAAAAAAAAAAGTCACTGGACTGGTAGATCTGGGCTGATTACATATTTGCTCAATTCCACCTCACTGAGAAAAGCAATAACACACATCTGATGATAACACGTGTTACAGATGCATCTGCACGTCATCAAAGTTGACAGCCAATGCATCTGCATATGCAACACATATTACACATGAGAAAAAGTAGTTTCAAAGCTGCATAATAACATACATTTTGAGGTAACAACTTCTCATAGTCACACACCCTTTTGGGAGCTATAAATACTATTAAAGTGTGAGAATTAATTTGCACTAGTCTACGGATGCATGCGCGACCATTGCACATACTAGGCACTTCAGATCAAACCATCAGCTGTCTAACATCACTCTTCAATGTCAAAATGACTGATGGTCAATCAAATCAAAGTAGGCAGGATTTACTGTTCACAGAAGCAGAGCAGGAAGCATCAGTTTAACATTAAAGAGACCAATGTAAGGTGAAGCTCCAAACCATTTATTAGTCAACTTTTAACGGTACGTTTTACGATAGAAATGTTAAAGGTGATGTATGTAGAATTGTGTTTGTAAGGGGTATTGGAGAGGGGTTTTTTTCACCTGCTCCTCAGACTTGATGCACATTTTTACCAGATTGACGACAACAACAGGAACGATGAACACTTGATGAATGAAATTAAATGCGCTGGGTGCCAAATGAAAATGAAATGGGTGCCGAAACACAATTGGGTAAACTGGCAGTGGGCAGGTTTAACAAACCAAAACAGAAATGGACATTCCAGCCAGGATTTAACATTTTCAAAGAAGAATAACTGACTGTAATATTGTTTTTCAGATAAACAAATATGTTAACTTAGCATGTTTCTTACATATTTGCAAACATATTATGATATTTTTATGCTGTAGTAGAGTCAAAAACTTACATACAGCACCTTTAAATGACCGATAGATTTATCCAATGATTCAAACTACTTTTTATTACTTTATTTTAAGAGAGAGACAGAGAGATGTCGAAATTGTCTGCGTATGTCTCTTAAACAATGAAGCGGAGTATAATTACTTAAAAAACTACGATTTTACCCCCTTTGTTGCAGAGAAATATAATGTAGCGATTCATTATGGATTAGTAAAAGTTGCATGGCAGCGCTGAAATGATGTTTATGAGCTTCAGAATGTTACTTTTTGCACAGCACGATCTCAGATCTCTGTGTGTGACTGTGGTGTGTATGTGTGTGTGCACGTATCAATTAAAGCAGCACATTAAAATTGAGCGGTGATTAAACTGAATGGTTTTAATGCACTGGCCTTCTCACACTGTATATCTGTTATTCAAGAAACTTTTTAACAGTTTAAAAAACAATTTATGAAAAAACCTTCAGAAACTATGTGAAAATGAGCACTTCTGCAGTGTGAATTTGGTATAGTACACTTCACTGACATCTTGCTTTAAACATTTGAAATTAAATGGGGGTGAAATGCTATTTCATGCATACTGAGTTTTTTACACTGTTAAAGAGTTGGAAAAAGTTTTTTTCGAGTATGGCTCTGTGTGACGTTAGATGGAGCGGAATTTCCTTATATGGGTCCTAAGGGCACTTCTGCCGGAAGAGTGCGCGCTCCCGTATAGCAGAGCACTGAGAGCACAACAGACATTCACTGATCAGAGCGAGAGCGTCGCGAAATGTCAAAAAAGAAGTGTGTTTTTGGTTGCCAGGGCAAGACAACCCTGCACAGATTACCAAAAGAGAAAAAGCATTAAGGGACCAGTGGATGGAGTTTATTTTTACAGAGCATCAACCGAGTTGTGCAAGTGTTTGTGTTTGTTCCCTGCATTTCGAAGATGCTTGTTCACAAGGCCCAGTTTGACGCCGGATTTGCACATCGTTTATTTCTTAAGGATAATGCAGTCCCAACGAAAAAGGGTCACGATCGCGTGTTGGAACCGCAGGCGGTGAGTAAAACTGCTTAAAATACCTCTGCCTCCTTATTAGTGCGTCCGCCTCCCCTGCCGGAGACCCGGGTTCGAGCCCCGTTCGGAGAGAGTCGTTGCTGCTGCTGCTCTCGTTCAGTTTCAGCCTCGGGATCTGATTCTGGATAATAAATAAACGGCTGAATCTGACTGTTAGCCATGGTTTGTTTTAGATGATGTTTTTTTTTTCCTCACAGTAATGTCACAGCTTCCAAATGCTCTCAACGCAAAAGCTTACTCGCGCTCGTGATTCTTTAGCTCCGCCCACACGTCACGCCTCCAGCCGGTCGTGTTTTTCCGGGAAAAATCGGTACATACTATCTTTCTCTTATGAATATAATAAAACTAAAGACTTTTTGGAGTTATGAAGGATGCAGTATTACTCTATAGGTATTCAACATTAACAGGATATTGAGTGAAAACGAGCATTTCACCCCCCCTTATATGACCACCAGCAAATATACTATATACCAAACACTGAACAGACCCAAACACTGGCACTGGGTTAGCAATATGACCGGCACCCCATACATAGAGATTAAAGTTATTATATGAGAGGTTATACCAACTGCTAAGTGCTAAGATATGAAATATGCAATACTGCTGCATAAAACCACTTCACAACATCACTTTTGATTGACAGGTCAGATGCTCCATGACAAAGCTTACGAAAACAAAAACACAGACTAACAAACTTAGGCTCTCAATGAAAGACTGAACTGCAAAAAAAATTATCCCTCACATGAAATGTGTGCAACTAAGTTAGCCTTAATTAAATTAATTATCCTTACAAAAGGATAATTTTCTTTCTTGTGTGGAACACAAAAGGAAATGTCAGTCACTCAGAACGACATTCATCATTCAGGCATTTGCTTTATAATTTTATGTAAAATTAAAGTAAAGTGAATGGTGAGTGAAGTTAGAAACATCTTTTGTGTTTCACAGACAAAAAGTCAGATTTGGATAATATTTCAAACAATAACATTAATTTAAACATTATTCCTGGCAATAAAAAATACTAACTTACCATAGATATACTGTTAGTTTTTTCCACATATATATATTTTAAATACAAAATGTGTAGTAGTTCGTGAGTTCCCAAGGAAAACGTAAACAAATTCGTAACTGCCTCCGGTCTCCCAAACTTCTGAGGAAAGACTGAGCCAACTTCAGTTATTTGGCTTCTCGGGCATTTAAAAACCTTCCAGCAGTCTCTTAGAAACCTTTATTTGAATAAACTCCCCTAATTTACATATGAGATTTGCTAATTAAATTAAGGTTATTCTCCTTGCGGTCTTGTGAGAGGAAATCAAAATCGATCAACTGTCTCGATGACTGATTCTGATGACTGACAGTTAGTGACTCTAACCGTCGGGTCTCGAGCCCACGGCGGTGGGCTTCGCGGGTTTCTTTCTTTTAAAGCGCATCGCTGTAATGAGGCCTACGGCAGCTTATTCATTTCTGCGGAGACGACTGTCTACCTCCAGCCAAGCTCTGTTGACGACAGCTCAGCTCGGTTAGGCGATTTACAGTCTCTCTGTGATATCTTATATCATAATAAAAACGAAATCTGGGTCCATCCTGAATGATAACGGTTCGCTCCGAAGGTCTGGATTGTACCTGCTGTAGATCCCCTCGGTGATTCGGTTCCGTTTTAAGGGCCGTCGGAGCTTGCTGCAGTCCGCATTGCGCCGCTTCATCCTCGCCCCCTTAAATCGGGCTTTTTAATACGTACAGCAGTATGGTCCAGGGTTCTCTCTTATTCGGACGGGAAACATTGGCGCTCCAGCAAAGGAATATACCGCCGTGGTTGTTGTTTTTTTCTCCTGGAAACAAAGAAATAAATAAAAAGACTGAGTGGAAGACCCTCCTCCTTCTCTCGGCGCAGACGCACAGACACGGGCCCAGACAGGTTTGACTGACAGGCCGCTGAGCAAATAGGAATCGCATCTGTGGGCTGTCAATTTGAATGGCAAGACAAACAGCCAATAAGCAGCGGCCTCTTTTGTTGCGGTATCAAAGAAAGGGAAATGGTGCTGCTGACAGGTTTTCCTCACCCCACCAATCGCTGTCTTTGTGGACAAATCAGGTAGTGCTCCCTGACCAATAGGATTGATTCAGGCGGGACTCTTCGTACGATTTTTGCGTATGATTTATGAGAGATGCGTATTTCACTGTCTATGGTATAGACATAGCAATACCTAGATGCGGCCGCTCGACTGCACGTCAACGTCGCCGCCATATTGGAGCGGGCAACTCTCAATCTCTCATAACTCTCACATCAGGAAACGTACCTGACTCATCGACAGATTGGACACCTACAAAGCGTCACACGATAATAAAAACAGATCTCGGGGTGTTATCTTTCATAGGTAAGACTCAGCGGTTGTTTCTCGATGTTTTTTGGTCATTTTTAACATTATATATTTTAGTTTAATTTATATAATAAACTAAATGGTGTTATGAGCAAAATATACAGAGTGAGCCCTTTGACTGTCTAGATTAATGATGGAGCTAAATCTTCTCTTTCATTTCACTACCGTTACTTATTTGCAAAGATGAAGTGGTAACACTTTAGAATACTAGTATTTCAGTTAATATTCATTAACGAACATGAACAAACAATGAACAATACATTTATTACATTTATTACTGTATTTATTCATCTTTGTTCATGTTAGTTAATGAAAATACAGTTTCAAAATACAATTCAGAGTGCATTAACTAATGTTAACAAGCACAACTTTTTATTTAAATAATGCATTAGTAAATGTTGAAATTAACATCAACTAAGATTAATAAATGCTGTAGAAGGATTGTTCTTGCTTAGATCATGTTAACTAAAGTAGTTAACTAATATTAACTAATGGACCGTTATTCAAAAGTGTTACCGATTAAGTTTATCATCACTTGATTATAAGGAGTTCATTGCTTTTCATAAAACTGTGAACTGATTCTATGTATTCTTTTTTCTTCCCTTTTAGCCATTTGCAAACAGTACAAGGACAGCCTTAAGGAAAGCTGAGGAAAGCTGTTCTCTGCATTTCCAAGAGACAAGACTATACCTCCCAAGACTAATGTTGTGTTTGTACTAAACCCATAGCAGCCCTGAATGAATCGACAGAATGACCCAGCTCATATTCTAATACTATAGACTGCAATTAAAAAGCTTTGCACAGGCTGTTTAATGCTGATAATGTACTGCGTGTGTCTTTACACAAAAACTACATGATGTAAATAGCCTAGAAATGAAAAACACAGGAACTCATAGTGAGTCCAGCTGCAATATCATGATAAACTCATTGTGATGCTGTTATAATGATTATTAATTTTGATTATTAGGCTATAAAGTTTTTTGAGGGGACCATCTCATATTCTGGTCTGTGATAAACATAATTATACTTTGAGATTTTTTTGTGCTGTTAACATACATGGAAAAATAAACCACTGTTTCAAAATGTGAGTGTTCGGAGCGGCTTCGCAGATCATTTGAGTCAGTTCGGGAGTTCGGAGCGGGATCGCGAATCATTTGAGTCAGTTCGGGAGTTCGGCGCTTCTTTTACTGTCTATGGTTGGGCGCGGGTTCGCGAATCATTTGAGTCAGTTTGGGGATCGCAAATCATTTGATTCAGTTCGGGAGTTCGGAGCGGGATCGCGGATCATTTGAATCAATTCGAGAGTTCGGAGCGGGTTCGCGAATCATTTGAGTCAGTTCGGGAGTTTGGAGCGGGATCGCGAATCATTTGAATCAGTTCGGGAGTTCGTAGCGGGTTCGGGAATCATTTGAGTCAGTTCGGGAGTTCAAAGCGGGTTCGCGAATCATTTGAGTCAGTTTGGGGAATGGCAAATCAGTTGAATCAGTTCGGGAGTTCGGAGTGGGATCGCGAATCATTTGAGTCAGTTTGAGAGTTCGGAGAGGGATCGCGAATCATTTGAGTCAGTTTGGGAGTTCGGAGAGGGATCGCGAATAATTTGAGTCAGTTTGGGAGTTCGGAGCGGGTTCGCGAATCATTTGAGTCAGTTTGGGGATCGCAAATCATTTGAATCAGTTCGGGAGTTCGGAGCGGGATCGCGAATCAGGAAAGATTTGCGCTTGTAAATTTTCAAATTGCTGCCAACTGGGGTGGCAGCAGGGGTGGCAAGGCTTTCTTTTAGGGTGATCCGCCCCTGCCCCCACCAACATTTCTGAATAGACTGCAAGATCCCTAAGGTTACTTTACTCTGAAAAACAAAAAAACTAAAACAGTAAAGATCTCAGAAGGTGCTGTAGGACGGGAATAACAAACTTTAAATACTTCTTGCATCATTTTCTTTTGACAATGGTCTTATTATACAACAAACTCTGTCGAATATTATACAGAGACATCATAATAATTAATTGCACATGAAGGTGGCTTCATTTTTGGGAGACACCTCCTCCATGCCTCTTACATGCACGTGATCTTACATATTCCTCATCTCTGGTGGGTGTAGATTACAGACATTCACTCAGTTTGTCACCTAATAATGGCTCCTCAGTACGCCCCCAGTCTCCGCTCAAGGCTTCCTCTTGTGGCCTTCCTGCTGGAAACAATCTTTATCCTACTGTTTGTCTTTTTTGTGAAAATAGAGCAGCATGAGCTGATTGACAGAGAGTCTGACAGTAAGCTTTTCATCAGTTCATATGCAGGTTAGTAAGTCTGATTTACATTAAGGCTGTGTTATGAATTTTTGAAGGGTTCAGGCTTGCATTCACTTTTAAACTTGTGGTTATTTATGAACAGCATTAAATCACATTACCTTTTGTTAACCTGCTATGTTCAGCTGATATGTCAAAACTGTATATTTCCTAAAATATGTTTTAAAATGCATTTGCTTAAGTATATTTTCTACCAATATACAATTATATTTTAAAATATATTTAAAAAATATAAATGTTTATTTAAAAAAAGCCTCCATAGGTTTAATGTATGTAATATACATTTACATTTATTATTATATTTCATTTGAAGAAGTTGTCTATTGCACGTGTGAACATATCACATAAAATCAGCAAGGAACATACTTTAAAAACCAAAAAAACAATTACAATATTGCAAAAAAAAAAAAATTAAGTAATTATAAATCTAGTAGGCAATCGCATCCACATGCATTTACCTTAAAAGTAGGCTACCGTTAAATTGGAATTGCATTTTGAAATATATTTTGCTTGTATGTATATTGAAACTAAATATATTATACATTTCAAAAATTTATTTAATTGAGCTTCACTGTCTAGGACCTATTTAAAATATATTTTGGCCAGAAAAAAAAAAAATCCATATATAAAGGAGTCATACCCAAAATAAATAATAATTTGACATTGGTTTGTTTGTAAATGTGGGCCATGTTGCCGTTGGGGTGTGGAGCCACAACATCTCTGGTTTTGGATGATAAGAAGTATTTCTCTACCACAAGCAGTATTAAATTCTGACTACCATTTAGCCAAATGTTTAAAGTTTATATATATATATCTTTTAGAAACGTATACATTGGCAATAATGGAAATGCATTGCTTTCAACAGAATTCCAAGATACTCATGTGATGATATTCATGGGGTTTGGATTTCTGGCCACGTTCCTTTTACGATATGGTTTCAGTGGATCAGGGTTTAATATGCTGTTGGCAGCCATGGCCATCCAGTGGGCCGTCTTGATGAATGGCTTTCTGCTGCCACAACGACACCACAGAAAGGAGATCCACATCAGTATGAAGAGGTGCATACATTACAGCTCTTAGCAGATGATAGGATCCATTGGTGATCAAGTGATGGAATGCTAAATTTCTCCAAATATGTTCCCATGAAGAAATTAATTTAAGATGGCCTGAGGTTAAGTGCAAATTTGCCTAATTGAAATTTTTTGTGAACAATTACTTTAAGATGTTTTACAGCCTCAGACTTGATCAAATGCTGTCTGTGCTCCTCTTGCAGCGTGATTGAGGCGGAGCTCTGTGCAGCGTCTGCTCTGGTTGCCATGGGAGCAGTCCATGGGAAGACCAATCCTGTCCAGCTCTTACTAATGGCTCTGGTCGAGGTCACAGGATTCGTGGTCAATCAGTGGATCCTGCGAACTCTGTTCCTTGTAAGAGAAGTATTACTTTCCCAGATAAAAATTATAATTGCTATCCTTATAATCCTTATCCTATCCTTATAATTATTGCTATAATTATATATATATATATATAATTGTTATAAAAAAAATTAAAAAAAAATTATTTTTTTCTTTTGTGCAAGAAAATGATAAAAATACTCAGATATAAAAAAAAAATTAATTTCCCATATCTTCATCTCAAGGTACATTGCAAGCCAATTTCGGTAAAAAAGTTTAAAATAAAACTGATATATTTAGATGGGCAAATTCAGATGGTAGAAACATTTCTGGACAAACAGCTTTCCAGTCTTTTAATTTTTTTTTTAATTGCGAAACACTGAAAAATGTATTATTATAATGTGAAACTTTTGAAATTATAATTGACAAAAATAGTTGAATTAAATAATACTTACAATAATCTGAATACTTACAAGCCATTCCACCTAGGATTGTGCATGCTGTTTTATTCAGACAGACTGTGTATTTTCATACTGTACTGAAGCAGAGCTCATGTGTCAGGCAGATCCAGTGTACAGCATCATGCTGCTGCATGTCTTCGGGGCTCTGTTTGGTGTGATGGTGTCATGGGTGCTGCACAGAGAGGGGATCAAACCGGTGCACGAGAAAGAGAAAACTGACCGTAAGACTGGCTTACTGGCAATGTTTGGTGAGTACAGTAATCAGTTAACTATCTATCAAACTCAGAAAATAACCTCTATACTCTAAACCAGTTTCTTGGTTTCAGTCCATAGCCATAATGGCACATCAGATAATTTACAGAGAACAAATTCCAGTGAGCTTTAAACATAGTTGAATGTTTAATAGCACGTTATTTTATACATTTATAATATACGTTATTTACTGGTTTAACTCACTTACTATACAGCTAAAAAATTCCTAGAGATTATTAATTACAGATTATTTAATGTTTGTGCTTATAATGATTGAGTTTCATAACTGTTACAGTAAATGTGAGCACATTACTTAATGAATCAATGTTTTGAATGCTTAAAGAAATAATTAATTGACTAGGGCACTCATTTCTGAATAAATAAGCGTTTTACACCAATCATTTGAATGAAAGATTCAATTATTCACTCATAAACACAGTAACTTCTCATGTTCTTTACTTAATCAGTTTTAGAAACGATTGTGAACAGTGATTCTGTTATAAAGACTGACTGATATTTTTGTTCCTGAATGAATCCGCTTCTTTCACCAATTCAGTTACAGTATCTTGATTGGTTGTTTTCTTGTTTAGTTGCTAAATGAATTAGCGTTTTTAACAAACTGGTTCAATGATTGAGTGAATTACTCAAAAACACAGTCATTGATCGCTTCCTACTAGAGTATAGTTGTAATCTGCAGAAAATTACCTGAACAAATCCCTGTGTGGAACAAACAGTGATATCATCACTCTTGAATTGATTCAGTTCTCTTGAACCCAATCAGATCGAGAACTAAAGTGTAATTATTTGATGTCTATATTGTAATTCAATTATGCACATCCTCCCTTTCTTTCTTCCTCAAAGGAACGCTGTTCCTGTGGATGTTCTGGCCCAGTTTTAACTCAGCACTGGTGAGAGATCTCAAACTGAAGCTTACTGTCATCTATGGGACGTATCTGTCGCTGGCTGTCAGTGTTGTCATGGCAATGTCTGTCTCTATGCTCACTAGCGCCAAAGGAAAGATGAACATGGTGAGCAGCTGTAGGAATTCCCAGTAGAAAACAATTCTAATATTATATCACAAAATGTTTCACATTATAAAAGTAAAATGGGTTGTCAACAGCATTTCATGTTCACTTAGTTGGGATCCAGGAATGCTGACCAGATTTTCAGATAATTCATTGTAAATGATGATATGAGTAACATGTCTGACTGGTGTTTGCTGCACTTCCTCTACACAGGTTCACGTCCAGAGCTCTGCCCTGTCCGGTGGCGTTGCCATTGGAGTTGCCATGACAGCAGTCCACATGCCGTGGATTGCCATGACGATCGGCTTCTGTGCCGCTCTCTTATCAGCTTTGGGATTCCGCTACATGAAGGTAAAGTCATATCAGTCACAAAAGTCTTATTCAATTTATTTATTTTTTTACTGTGCAGTCAAACTGAGAACAAGTAATAGTTGTAATATGTGATGAAGGAGGAGCAAGAAAGTGTAATGTTTATCTTGTTTGAGTCAGGGTTATTAACGTTAACCTATACTTAAAACAGAAAAAAAAAATCCTTAGCAGAAATATCTTTTCAATACTTGAAAAGCAATAATATAAAATGATTGAAATAGAATTTCTAGAATAAAAATTCCAGCTAATCGCAAGTGTAACATTTATAATTTTTAAGTTGTGGTTTAATGAACTAAAATAATAAATATAAACTAAAATTACATATAAAAATGCAAATAAAAGTAACTTAAAAACTATATAGACAGTTAAACAAAACTAAAACTAAAATGACTAAAGCATACAACAAAACTGCTAAAACTTAAAATTAAAGCAAAACCAGAAAAATATAAAAAAAAATAAAAATAAATAAATAATGAATGATCTGCTTGTTTTAAAATCATCCCAGTCTACTGACATTTATGACATGCCCTTCAAACATTAGTGCACATGATAACTTTTGTTAACTCTACAAGTAAATCCAATTCAGCAGCTAATTACTCTTTGACAGTGATGCCAAATATTTAGAGCTACTGCAAAACAGTTCAAAGACATCATTCTAAAGATGACTGTGTGCTTGTTTCTTGGGTGCATAAGGTCTATATCAAACACTTGTTTGGGTGTCAAGATTTTCTGGTGGATCCACATGGCAAGTTTAAATGTTTTGAAAAACATAAAAAATTAGTGTTTCATAATGAAACCTCTATAAAGACCAGGCTTAAAGGAAAAGCCACAACACTTAAAATGCCTCTAGCAGAGGGTCTTTCTTTACCAATACACCTGGCTAGCTAGGATTTCAAGAGAAAATCAAAACCCAAGAGGCCAAAGGAAAAAGCCTTTCTCCCTCTGTCTCCAATAAAAATAAACCACACTGTTAAAGTATAGCTTCTCAATTTCGGGACTCATTCAATTATCACAATCATGCTGTCACACAATATTTTCACCAATATTTCCAATAAAAGCTTAAAAACGGAGAGCTTTTTAAAGACTCTGAGTAATGCATATCACCTGATTGGACTAATTAGCTCAAACCCCATCAGTAAGCTCATTTCAAAAAGAACCAAACAAGAGAAAGTAAACCCATATTGCTTAAATGACTGGAACACTTGAGCTGACAATAATAATGTTTTATGCTTTAGTTAAAGATTTAAATCATAACTGTTCTCGCACTTTTGGATGTGTAAACTGGATATTACATTAACCGTCAGGAATGATTTTCTGTTTTTACTTTCTTCCAGAACCACATGCTACTGGCTTTTGAGTGTCATGACACCTGCAGCGTACTCAACGTGCATGCCGTTCGGAATTCTGGATGGTTTGGCACTTTAATTTCTACGGCTGGCCAGTGACGAAAGCACAGTGTAAAATGTTTTCACTTTATTTCAAACCTGTGACATGTATCCATAAAATGTCATTAAAGGAAAACTTTACCTCTAGAAAAAGAAAAATTTGCTCACGCCTTCGGGCCAGTCCCAGGGTGTACAGTAGATGAGTTTGTTTCTTCATGGGAACAGATTTGGAGAAATTTAGCATTCTATCTCTTGGATCCTCTGCAGTGAATGGGTGCCATCAGAATGAGAGTCCAAACAGCTGATAAAGACACCGCAATAATCCACAAGTAATCCAGCCCATCAGTTAATGTCTTGTGATGTGAAAAGCTGTGTGTTTGTAAGAAACAAATCCATCAAGACGTTTTGTAAATTAAAACAGTTGGTTCCAGCTAAAATACGAAATCCATAATCCATAATTTAGCTTTCTCCAGTGAAAAAGTTGTCTCTTCTCAATCAAGAGAGAAATATGCACAGATACAAGTGGAAACAGTTGAAAACCATACTAGAGGAATTTTGATGTGAGAGGACAACAAAGGATGGACTTTTTCATTCATAGAAGGTTTATAAAGGATTGTGGATTTGTATTTTTACAAGAAACAAATGTTGAAACTTAAAACACCTTTAAGATGGATTTGTTTCTTACAAACACACAACTTTCCATTTCACAAGACATTAATTGATAGACTGGAGTCATGTTTGGACTCTCATTCTGACGGCACCCATTCATGACAGAGGAAGTGATGTAATTCTACATTTCTTCAAATGTGTTCTGATGAAGAAACAAACTCATCTTCTTCTTGAAAGGCCTGAGGATGAGTATTTTGTTAGCAAATGTTCAGTTTTGGGTGAACTTTCCCTTTAATGTTGACTGTGTTGTATCTGTGTTCTCAGAGTGGTGCAGTTCGCTGTGTATCATATCTGTGTTCTCCTCATAACGGTGTGCATGAGTCTGGTGATGGGCACAGCTACAGGTCCAACAACACCACTGATACAGTCACACTAAAGATCAGTAGAATAGATATGTTTCTTTTGCTTTTTATTGTGTTATGAATATATGAGCAAAAGACCAGCAAAATATCTTACACTGCAAAAAAAAAAGGGCATAGGGCATTTATTCAGCATAGGCTGGTTTTAACTGTTTTCTGGTGCATATATTGATATGTATTTGCTCTGTGACAGGCAATTTGATTTGACTATTTTTTTAAACGCTTGTGTGACCAATTATTTTTGTGTTTTAGTTCAATGAGGCAAACTAAACATACAACTACAATTAACATTTGCAGGACTTTTCCTGAAGTGGAGTATCTGGAGACCCCAGCAGGACAGGAAGTGCTTTGATGACCAGGCATTCTGGGAGGTGAAGGGTTTTGTTCATTTGCACTTAACACCAGTCCTTGCATTTATCTTTTATCATTTAAAATGACATTAAATCTAATTAAAAATGAAAAGTATATTTACATACTAATTATGTATTTGTTTCTCTTGTAGTTTCCAAATTTGGCTGTAAAAAAATGAAGAACTTATGGACAAAGATATAAGAGGACTTCAGATATGCATGAATGCAGTTAGCACAAAATATATCTGTGTGTGTGTGTGTATGTGTGTGTGTTTGAGAGACATTGTAAAGTAAACCATTTAAAATTTCCTTGAAT
>NW_020526240.1:0-38111 GCF_003368295.1 Carassius auratus
ACAGGATTTATTAATACAAAAAGGGAAAACAAAAACCACGAGGGGGAAAACAAGGACTAGGGCAGATACAAAAGTAACTAAACAGGACTGATTAGGCAAGATAAACAAAGACTCAAAACTAGAGAACACTAACTACAAATAAACACTCACGGTTTATACAGGACACGATATCTCAAAGGGGTTACCAGGGTATAATCACAGGTGAGGAACAATCACAAATCACAATGAACCGACGCAAGACAGAGCACACTAGGAGATCTAAATAGGGGGAACAATTAAGACACGACAGGTGACACAGATAGGACAATCACGACACGACTAGGATAACAAGGGGGGCGGGGCAAGGGAACGAGACAACACAAGCACATGGCCCAAAGACAAGGCCATGTGCTTGTACACAAAACACGGGTCTGTCATGATCCTGCCTCAAGACTAGGAAAATCAAGGACACGAGGGCAGAATCATGACATATATATAGTTATTCACATATTCTTATTCTGTGACAACTTACTTACATTATGTGATGTTTTTTTTTAAGTTGTATACATTTTGAGTTTTTTTTATTGAAAAAAACAAAAAGGTTCTATCTACAGAAGTCAATGGAACACAACAACTTTGAAGCTCAATATCTCAAAACTGCTCAGAACGCAGATAGAACCTTATAATTCCAAGGGGACGTATTGTCAAAAAACAACAAACAAAAAATATTATTCTGTAGCACTGTAGCTTTATGTAAAACAACAAACAACCATTGAAGCAACCATAGACAACAACAAACAAAGACAACGTTTTGTAATGACACCTAATAGCCAACAAGAACAACGAAAAAATCTTCTTCTCTCTTACTATACATTTCTGCCTTATATTTCTGCTCTGGGTTGCATATTACAGTAATCTAGTTTATACTCAAAACCTGGCATTGCGTGCTACAAATATTGTTAGCTTTTATAAATAAATTGCTTGCAATATTCCTTATTTGTAAGTCGCTTTGGATAAAAGTGTTTGCTACATGAATAAAAAAATAAAAAAAATTGGCATTTCCCTCCCACTTTGAAACACTGAAAATGTTTAAATATTATATATAAATATAATATAATATAGCAATTTTTTGTTCACAGTTTTCTATGTTTGCTTTCTTATATATATATTTATATATATTGGTGGTGGGCCCTTATCGGCGTTAACGTGCTGCATTAACGCGAGACTCTTATCGGGCGATAAAAAAAAATATCGCCGTTAATCTATTCTCAAAGTTGGGTTGGGAGCTGGGTCTAGGCGAGCTATGATGACTTTCACCTTGATATTTTATATAACCGACTGGCTGAGGCTAAGCTAAAAAGATGCTCAGGACAGTTGACGGGCCACTGCTGTGCATCTTCACGAAAGCTTATCTTTTTCACATGTTTTTATGCCTTACCGCTTGTCGATTTAAAACATTAAAGCATCCAAACACAAGACACGGAAAAGCTGAACGGAGTAGCTGTTACTCGCGCTGTGTTCCGGTGCGGAGAGAGAGTGAGAGCCACGTATCACGGACAGCGACACTGAACCGAGCTCTCATCTGCGAAGGAGAAAAGGCGTCTCAAAACACTTGAACATCGATTTGCTTATTTTTGCTCTTGGTGCCGACAAATACATACAAAATATGTCAAAAATATCCACCTTGGAAATTATGCTCGAAAAAACTGTCAGTTATTTCTTAAGTGAAAGTAAACAGTCGAGGAAAAAAAATGGCTATGTGTATTATTGGATGCGTTCATCGTCTCTTAAAGTGACCGCGCCTAATTTAGCCACTGGCTGCTGTTAATCCAAGAAAATGAAAGAAAGAAAATCACTCACCGCTCTTGGATTTAATTACTTAGTAGTTTTAACAGTCAACCAAAAATTATTCAGACACCAGTTATATTTTTTTGATATATATAGCAAAACTGTAATAATGTGAGAAATGTTGAAGGTGTCTGAATAAATGTAGGTTTGAATTGTATATTTCAGAATTCGAATAAGCCATTTTAATCTAGATTAATCTAGATTAATTTCAAGATCACATGCAGTGAGATTAATCTAGATTTAAAAAAAAAAAACTAATCTATGCCCACCACTAATATATATATATATATATATATATATATATATATATATATATATATATATATATATATATATATATATATATATATATATATATATATTATATATATATATATATATTTAATAGTCCTGTCAAAATGTCCACCTGGAGAGTAAAAAGTTAGTTGTTGATCAATTGATGAGCCACATTTCCCCATTCGCATTCGTTTTTCTCAGAAAGACTGTGATAAGCGGGATGTTTATGCCTTTCTCACTTTTTCATCTTCCTGATAAGACGTGAAGGCTATGAGGAACAATGAAAGCACAGGAGAGGTTTCCTCAGAAACCAAAGATAACTGCTCTGCCACCTCCTCTTCAACAAGGGCATCTTGACATCAATACTTTTCTCTTACCCACAACACCCAGCAGTCTTCCCGGTGATTCTCCTGCTGAGAGGAGAAACTTTCACCATGAATCATCTAGAAAAAAAAAAAAAATGCTACCTTAGCAATAAAGGACTGGATACCTCTACACTTCACACTTTCCTCCATAGCATGGGAGTAATCAAAATATTAAGTTGTATTGTTCTTATGATACTGAAACTAATACTTTGTATTATGGTGCAATTTCTATCTATCTATCTATCTATCTATCTATCTATCTATCTATCTATCTATCTATCTATCTATCTATCTATCTATCTATCTATCTATCTATCTATCTATCTATCCATCCATCCATCCATCCATCCATCCATCCATCCATCTATCCATCTATCTATCCTTATATCTTAAATGCTGTATCAACACAATCTGTTCAAATTCATATTTTGCTGAAATAAATCACAACTTTTCAATGATCTTGATTGTAGAAGTCTTTCTTCCAATTGATGTTCTTCAGAGGCATTAATAAAAGAACTTGAACTAAACTAACCAACTTTGAGATGAATACCAAAATTTGGCATGAAGCAAAAGAAATGTTCAAGAGCTGAAAAAAGGCAAAAGTACTAGACTGTGTACTAAATGTATTTTGTAATTAATTAATTACTAATTATATGAAAAAAGTCTGCTTTTATGCATTTGTGTGTGTGTGTGTTGTTATCAAATCAATAACAGTGTTACAATATGAATCTATGGTCTATTACAAAATATTGAAATTAATGTAATGTAGTCCGTAAAGAGGATATCAGTGACCCATCAGTATCACCACATTCCAAATTATTATTATTATTATTTTACATAAAAATCCATTTGAAAATTCATTATCAGTGAGTAACACAATAATTACATTACAATGAACAAAGCTATCCATGCTGCAAAAGAGCATGTCGATTATAATGCAATGTGGACAGCTTTTATTATAATGGAGCCATTCTAGTGTTGCAGCGTCACTTACTTGCTGTGCAGACCAGACAGGGTGTAAAAGGCTTTATTTAAAATAGCCTACATTATTCACATCAATCATTACTTCTTACAGTAAAACAGACAGGTTTTTTTTTTTTTTTTTTTTTTTTTTTAGTAGATATGATTGTTGCTTTCATAACACATTTTAAAACCAAATGATAATGTATCATTACACTTGCCAGGTCATTTTATTTTCTACTCCACATTTACCTCACATTTTCTAAAAGAAGCCAACATGCTAAGAAATGTGCAGGGAAACTAACTCTGTCCACTACCATAAAGCATTGTGAATGATGTAACGGCCACTGTTCAGTTCATTTGCTGCGTTTCCCATTTACGTGGTACAAGCAATTTCTTCGACTGGCGAACTTCGCTAATCTAGACTGTCATGAAGAATTCAGCAATTAAACTTAAAAAATATTGTTGAAGAAAGAAAAAAAAAAATCACACATTATCTGGCTTCTAAAGAAACATACCATTGTTTAACAACTTCAGAACTCATTATAGGCCTGTCTCCACAGGTTTAAACTTAATTGTTTACCTTCGCAAAGCTACTTTAGCACTCAGTCGGGCCAAACCTTGATGCTGACTTTGATGTTTATTCGCTACCGAAAGTCTCTCAAATCTTTTTGTGATACCTTTGAACTCTTCGGCCTCTTCATCAGGTGAATGAACACACTGAACGAGAGGAAGGATATGAGGCAGGAGTAAAATGGTGTCAAAGAATAAACCATACCTAGGGAGTTCAAGCATGTAACATGGGTAGGAAGGATGTGCTGACAGTTCAAAGTCATCTCTTTTATGGGCTGAGCATCACACTTTGACACTTTAGACGCAGTGTCAGAAATGCCATAAATGGGTAAAAGAGATGTTGTTCTGTTATTCCTCATTGTTTGAAATGTATTATTTGTATACCGACAAACAATATTTTAACAAAAATACATAAAAGCCACATATTTGGAAGTAAATAAGAGCAAATTCCCAGCGTGTTTGTTATCGCGACTGAATTATAAATCTAACGCAAAAATAATACTCTGTGAAATCCAATTATTGCAGCAACCAGTGAATAATACCGCTCCACAGGGGCCTCAGGAGTCTCAGCATTCAAAGCCACTCTTCAAAGAGCATAAAACTTTAGAGTCTCTTTAATCATGTCATACCGGACGCACTGCGAATATGTTTTCAGTCCCACACATCAGATATAAGAATGGAGGAAGCTTGAACCAAACACATTATGATTAACAAGAAAACATCTACTCAAAAAACAACAACAACAAAAAAAGAGAGCAAAACATCTAAACAAGTCCACTCACGTGCCACATGATTAGAACCATAGGTGCGCATCGGCTTTGGCTGGACCTGCTGCTCCTGCAACCTTTCAGAAGCACAAGTTCAAAAGGAACACTGCGAAAGGCTCGGATAACATCACAGAGACCCCAATGGATTTTACTCGACAGCTTCTCTAGATCTTTCAGGGCCATCCTCCAGCCAGCATCCCTCCAAAGCACTGAGCCTAACAATAAGGAAAAGAGGAAAAAAGGAAAAAAATATGTTTGAGTTTCATGGAGGGTCGGCAGGCATCAATGCAAAAACAGAATACAGGTTTTCTATGTCCCCCTTTCCCCCAATAGGATCATCACCTTGAAGATTACCCTGGTTACGCTGCATTAAGTCAAGTCATCCCTTCCTTTCTCGTCAATCAGCCACCGGAAAGTTGGCGTCTGGAGGGAGAAAGGCCCCCTATTGGATCCTAGTCTCTGTAGAGAGATTATGACAATGACATCCAACAGGGAAGCTTGCGGAGTTTTGTAATTTTCCACAAGCATATAACTTTTCCCCAGGGAATGAATGGAAAGGCATCTCTAATTAGTTTTAAATTTAGGCCTTAATTCTGAAATAGGAAGATATTAAAATTACATTGATATGGCCATGAGCAATTCAATGCATTGGTCATTTTAATAGGAATAAAATATTTTTGCTTTGAGCAGTATCACATGCACTTATGGCAACCTGAACATGAACCTGTGGGAGTCAGGTAAATGCGTTTGAATCACACAAAGGTAATATCGGAGCCACCATCATAACTTTGGATGAAAACAAAGTAGAGTCACGAGGTACCCTTTGGAAATCAACCCACGCTAGTGTGCAAGTCACAATCTTAAAGGAACACCAAATAAGTCAAAATACTTTAATTATTTACATTACTTACCCTCATGTGTTTCAACCATGTATGCTAAATGTTTAAGAGGCTGTTTCCGAAATGTTCAAAAAGCGCTCTAAAAACATACAAATTGCATGTATATTCAAGTTCTCTCTGAAGTCAGGTTATGCAAATTTGTGAAGAACTTACCGAAATGTAAGTCCTCTTCGCCTACTGATGTTTGTTTGATCAAATCAAACACGGCCCACTTGGAGAAGGTAGGGTGACAACAACCCCTGAAAGACATTGGTTCTTGTAGCCAAACATCATGATACCTGGACCATGTGTCATATTCTATTAGCATGCTGCTGCAGAGGTAAGATTATCATTGGAAAAATATAGCTGCATTTCAGACTGTTTCTCACACAAAGTCATCATATGGCTTCAGTAGGCCTGGAGGTAACACTTTATAATAACTTTAATTAATAAATCATTAACAAACATTATATAACGCTTAACAAGTCATCTGTTAATATATTCACATAGCTAGAAACATGAGATGGTGTGTTTGGGTTTACTAATGAACTAATTAAAATTACCTAATGATTAACATGATTATTTATTGTAACTTAAAATGCTTACAAATGTCATTACATTTTAAATTCATATGATCATACTCTACTTAAAATCTACAAATTATTTTAACAGAAATTCTACAATGATTAAATGCTTATATTTTACTGTACTTTTCAACGCTATACAAATATCATTAAACATCAGTTCACTTATTACCTTTATTTATATAGCGCTTTTAACAATACAGATTGTGTCAAAGCAACTGTACAGCATTAATAGTGTGTCAATAATACAAAATGACAATAGTAAACACGCAGTGCATCATTAAATTCAGTGATGTCATCATCCAGCTCAATTCTGTTTAAATAGTATCTGTACAATCAATTCAACGATACCGCTTGAAATGAAGTGTCCCCAGTTAAGCAAGCCAGATGCGACAGCAGCAAGGAACCAAAACTCCATCGGTGACAGAATAGAGAGAAAAAAAAAAAAAACTTCTCCTCTGTTCTGCTCTGGCCAGATTAAACCAGCAATTCAGTTCCAGGCTGCAGCAAAGTCACTGCATTTTTGGACCAGTTGGAGTTTGTTTAATAAGCATACAGAACAACCTCCCAAGAAAGAATTACAATAATCTAAGTTTGAGGTCATAAATGCATGGATTAACAGTTCTGCATTTGACATTGAGATCATATTTTGTAATTTAGATATATTTTTAAGATGGAAAAGTGCAGTTTTACAAATGCTATAAATGTGGCTTTCTAAGGAAAGATTGCTATCAAATAGCACACCTAGGTTCCTAACTGATGAAGAAGAATTGACAGAGCAGCCTTCAAGTCTTAGACAGTGTTCTATGTTATTACATGCAGAGGTTTTAGGTCCTATAACTAACACCTGTTTTTTTTTTTTTTTTTTTTTTTTTTCTGAATTTAGCAGTAAGAAATTACTCGTCATCCAGTTTTTTTATATCAACATTTGCTCCATTGCTCCATGTTTTTCAAATTGGCATGTTTTGCAGGGCCGTGAAGAAATATAGAGCTGAGTATCATCAGCATAACAGTGAAAGCTAACACCGTGTTTCCTGAATATATCTCCCAAGGGTAACATGTAAAGCGTAAAGAGTGATGGCTCTAGTACTGAGCCTTGAGGTACTCCATACTGCACTTGTGATCGATATGATACCTTTTCATTCATTGCCACAAACTGAGGACAGTCAAATGAGTATGATCTGAACCATGTTAATGCACTTCCATTAATGCCAACAAAGTTTTTTAGTCTATTCAAAAGAAACATCAGTATACACATAATTTAGCAAATCATATTTAAATTATTTGTATAAAATTTTGCAGTACCCAATGTAAGGTGGAAATCTTCATCAATTGTAAATGTTTATAAACATTTACTAATCATTGGTATCTTTATGTGACTCTCAGAATGACCTCAATTCACCATATTTACACATCTTTACAAATAATTTATTAATCATTTGTTCATATTTTTGCAGTACCCAATCTAAAGTTGAGACTTTTCAGAATTTGTAAATGTTTATAATCACTTAGTACCTTTAACAAACCCTTAAACCTGCCCATCCCTGACTTTACCCAATAGCAGTAAAAGTGTTTCGTATTAACAGAAGCTTCTAATGATTGCATAAAATCTGTTAAAATTACTTGTAGATTTTCAAGAAGAGTATGATTGGTACACATTACAATTTTATTGCATTATTAAAATCAAAAGTTTTGCTTGTTAACATTAGTTAATACACAGTGAATTAACACAAAATAACAATGTAATAAATGAGTTGTTTATTGTTTGTTCATGTTAATAACTAACATAAACCTACCAAATCAATTAGAAAGTTGACATTACATTTGTACGAATGGTGATCACTTTAGAATAAGGTTCCATTAGTTAATGTTAGTTAATGTATTAATCATCATGAACAAACAATGAATAATACATTTATTACTGTATTTATTAATCTTCGTTAATGTTAGTTAATGAAAATACAGTTATTCATTGTTAGTTCATGGTAATTCACAGTGCATTAACTACTGTTAACAAGCACAACTTTTGATTTAAATAATGTATTACTAAATGTTGAAATTAACATGAACTAAGACTTATAAATGCTGTAGAAGGATTGTTCTTGCTTAGTTCATGTTAATTAATACATTAACTAACATTAACTAATGGAACCTTATTCTAAAGTGTTACCGTGATCTGTTAATCATTATTGTTTAAATGCTTTTTTATATTATATTATTAAAAAATATTAATGATATGGGGGCATGTAAGAATGTTGTGCTTAAATGATATCAGAATTTCCATTTTTGTGTGAACTATAGAACACCAAGCAGACCCAGTTTTTACAAACTGCTATGATATTTAGTTCATCCCTTGGCAGATATGATGGTTTCACCTTTATAAATAAGAATAACGTGATTCATAGCTGGTAGTCGTGTGGAGGACAAGCAAAAAAATTGAGATGACATCAAAAGTAGAGTTCTATGCTGGTGAGTCATCATCATTTTGATAATGAAACGATGATGAAACTTGCAGATAAATGTTACGTTTCCAGTTCATTGTGGATATCTGACACCACAGGCCTGCCCACAGGCCTCACAGGCCTAAACCAGAGAGCCCAAGGGGCATAAAGCACAATGCCTCCATATGATATGGGGCTTCAGCCACCTCCTACAACCTCTGAAGCACTGTTACAAAAACATACAAAAGCCAGGAAACAGGGTGACAGTTAAGTGCATCTCATTTTCCAATGCAGATTTATTTTTGTAATAATTTAACTACATAAAAATAATCGTATAGACCATAACAGCCTTTGTAAAAATGTAAATACTGTTTCACCCATTAAAACAAATTTAATTTGCTAAATGGTAGTGGTTTACATTAATTTCGAAAATTAAACCACTCTCAAAGTCTCTCATTTTTATTCATTGTGCTATCACTTTGTGCACTCCAGATACTAAGACTATTAACAAGGTTTTAAACAATGTTATCCAGGGATTTGTGGATGAGAGTTAAACCTCCCAGTATTAAATTGATTCTGAAATGCCAAGAGCATTTGCATTTCATTAAATCTCAACAGAACAATTATACCTTTGTGAACGGTAATACAGTTGTGAAGGTGTACAGATTACACATTAGCATTATTTGTACTGGGGGCTGGGCATTCTCTGCCTGCCTTAAATGAAAATGTTCTTATTACTGTTATTTTGCAGCCTGAAATGAGCTCTCTAGAAGTGCTTACAAAAACTTGATCTGCTGTGCATGTTATGGCTTTTGTCTTTCTGTTGTTCTGTGCATTTAGGAAGGTTTTTATTTAGGTCTAAGCGAGTTTCATGTATAATAGATGGAGTATAGGAATACCTGCTTTCGCAAAACAAGGTGAATTGAGCCTTTTCTGCTTAACACTACTACGGATACATTCAGCGCTGCCTAGTAGCTGAATACGGTCTGAATGTAGTCCTGTGTTTTGCCATCTTTCCCCTTCTGCCTCCCCCTCATTTGTACTCTGGAGGCTCAGTGTGACCCCCAGGGAGTCAATCAGGGCATCAGAGTCTTCCTACAGGCCTTCGGGTGACACACATTTCTCTGAGCAGAACACTGCTATTAATGTCAGCATGGAGTCGCCCTAAAGACCCTGCTTTACTCAGTTGTGATGCCAAAAAGACAGCTTATGACTTCAAAACACTTCAATATTATGCATAGAGCACCACATTAGCACCATAAGACTCCATTTCCCCACACCATAAATATTTTTATGTTCACAACTTATCCTCGGTGTAGGCCAACTCTATTTGCCATTCACGTAAAATTTTGTGGGAATTCTTGGCCGATACTTTACCACATGCTACTTCAAAAACATAGTTTTTACACCAATGACTCATTTGTATTAAATGAAATGAAATGAAATTAATAATTCTAAAGTGATTTGCACTGATGGCTCATTTCATAAAATAAAATAAAATGATATAAAAGCTATGTAAAAACCATGTACAAATAAAAATAAATAAAATAAAGTAAAGCATATAAAAAGCAAAATGAAAAAGGCAAAACAAATAAAACAGACAATAAAATACAAACATTAAAAAAAATGCAAAACAAAATAAAACAATTAAAAATCATATAAAGTAAAAATGCAAAACTAAAACTAAGAAGATAAAACAAAAAAAACATAATAATAATAATAATAATAATAATAATAATAATAATAATACAGCAATTCAAATAATGAAGGGGGGGAAAAAATGTTTATACAATAAATCTGAAACCATCTGAAAAATCTGAAACCATTTCTTCCCAAACCATTCATTGCAGAAACCTTAAAAAACTAATCTCTCTTTTTTTTTTTCTTCTCTATTTTAGAGAAATCACTGCTGGGGTCAATTATTAAACCAAACAATTGAAAATAATGCTAAAAGTGACACTCTATACAGCACAGGGCTGACAGACAGCCCACCCCTGTTCTTCACTGAGTGGTTTGAGGACACTTTAGATAATGCAGGCAAACTCACAACAAAAGGGCTTTCAGTTTTCTCAGTTGTTGACAAGTCCTTTGAGCTACAATGGCCATTGTAGCAGCTGGAGAACATGGAGGGTGAAGGCTGCGGACCACGCGGGGGACATAAAATAGGCGGCTGGAAATTAGGCTGAGAGGGATGTTTATAGAAACAAAGTGAGAGAGGAACGAGTGAAGACATACATTAGCTTTTAGTGGGAGTCCATCTCGCTGTGTGTAGCGCGCCAATCCGCAGCAGGGGCTGAAGTGAGAGATGAAAAATAATGACAACAAGCTGTCATGTCTGTCCTGCTATTACCACACAGTGTCATTTCCTGTCTACAGTATGCATGTTTGAAACAGGGCTTCTAGTGCAATAGCTTGCAATGCTGTGCAATTTTCGTCAGCAGGAATTTGGTCTCTGTTGAGGTTGGCTGCATGTGAATAGAGACACTCATGTACTAATCATTAGTGAGCCTGAACAGGGCAGAGCTGGGGGTGTGTTGCTTGACTTTGAAGTAGCAGAAAACTGCACAAATGTGCAGACAGATGCATACAGACGCACAGTCATGGTCCCTATAGGTTTACCTTTGTACAACTGGGAATGAGACCGTTTATCACATGCAATCAATGACCAGAAAAACAGAGGGCTACAGATGTCCCCATATGGCAACGATTCATTCAAAACTTTGTGTTCTCCCACTTATCACACACACAGATGTCTTATATATTTATAAACCTAGTTAGAAATGCTGAACTTTTGTGTGTATTTATGTCTTCTATCTAAACTTACAGTATATATCATTATTTCAAGTTATACATTAATCCACACATTGCTTGGGAATCAAACCTTGTCACTGCTACACTGTAAAAAAAGACAAGTTGACTTAACCTAAAATTACAAGGTAATTTACTGCACAGCTTTTTTGAGTTTACTCAACTTTTAAACGAATTCGTTCACTTAACTCAATTCACTGAGTAAGGTCATATGTCTCCCAACTTAAAATCTTAAAAAAAAAAAAAAAACTTTTGTTATGCAATTTCAACTTTTAATGTTATTTTCACTTGACTTAATAAAATACGTTCAGTTGACTAAAAATGTGTTTTTAAACTGCATCACAAGGTTAAAAAAAACTACTACATTCAAAGTGCTATCTTATTCAACTGGTCCTAAATACTTTAAATGTTCTTTGTTTAACATTTGAATTTGTTAAAAAGCTAAAAAGCTTTAGCTTATTCACCGTATCCACCACAGTTAGGGTGAGGGTCCTTTGTCTGTTTCATTGCGTCATTGCACATGCGCCAATTTCATGGTCGTTACAGTGCGCATGTTCCAACCTCCAACCCAACTTGTATGCTTGTTAACCATAATTTACAAATGTAATTTACAATCAATTCTAGGTTGGTCCAATGATTGTTGAACCAACGTCTTTTCACTAGTTATGCCAAAATTTTTGCATTTAATTGTCCAGTTAACTAAAATATAATCATTAGTCTAACTTTTTGTGAGTTGGATTTTTGACTGTGTAGCACCATTGAATAAATAACACATATGAATATATACATTAAACGCTGAATATATTCAACTATACAACAGTATTTATACTCAGAAATATGTTGTATAATAAGTCACAGTGTGTCTAATACTCAATCAAAAGACCAGCAATCTGCATTAGAAATTGTCAGGAATAGTTAGGAATCCAAGTGGCAGAAAAATCGAGTGAAATGATTAGTAACCTATCAGCAGGAGATGATTTTTTCATTTATGACTGAGCCAAGTATAAAAATTGATTCAACAGACTTTTTCCAGCTGGAGCTAAAACCACACAATCGTACACAGTGGAGTTAGCCACCAGAACTGAAGCAAAGGTCTCCCAATAAGCGTACAGTTTTCTTTACTATAAATGAGTTCTGTGATCTTCATATAACTGACTAGTTCAATTTCTTGCACAACAAAAGATTTTTTACAAATTAGAAATCTTAGCATCAACACAGCAAACTCTGGTCAGAAAACAACATTTTAAGGAAAAACAAATACTATACAGCCTTACCTTTACAAGAGCAGTTTACTGTAGCAGTAATATGGTATATTGATAGATTCGGATATGATATCTTTCACACCAGCGGAACCTTTACATAGTACCAGAACTAATTGTGGAACTACCCACTTTTGGACGTTTTCACACCGCTGGAACTAGGTGCGATTTTTGTACCGGACTGCCTTTTTCAAGAACCAAATTAGCTCCTACTCCAGAGTAGGGTCTAACCCGTAACATAACTAGACATTGATTGGCCAGACGTATTCGAAATTGCTCTCACCTGACATGATTTAAAATGCTGTGTAACACACTGTAAATGTGTCAACTTATTTTGCAAGTATGGAGAACAGCGATAGATGGACAGACGCAGACACTTGTAGCAATGTAGCACTGTCAGTTGTTGTTGGATATTATTAGTCCTCCTTTCCGTTCTTTCAATCACTTTCCGTATACATCGACATTTCATGTCCATTTTTGTGAAACCCGCGAGACACAACAAAAACACAGCTTCTATCACAGTGTCCTCCATCCTCCTGTTGTTGATGTTGTTCTTCTTTGTTAACGTTGTTGAACGCTGCGCACAAATGACATAGCTATTGACCGGCTTACATCATGCAAATGCAACCCTTTAAATGGTACTGGGAAATAGTTCGTGCAAAATCCTCCCAGGACTTTAGTAAAGTACATTTAGTTCTGGAACTAAAGCGGTGCAAAAGGCCCTTATGTTCACGTCAAGGAATTCACCTAATTTTTCAGAGTAGAAGTAAGATATTTCCTGTAAATGTGCTAGACTTATTCAGATTCATTAGCCACTTTAGTTAAATAACTATATACAGTATGTCAGCAAAGTTCAGTCAATGGCAATATTATTTGCACAATTAAATCTGTGTGTTTATCATTGCAATAATAAATAAAAATATGATAACAAATTCCAGTCTGCAACATGAAGCAGCCATAACAGATTGTTTTTGTACAGCTAAATTAACAGGAAGCAGCTAGAACTGGTAGGCTAGCAAGTTTAAATGGACACATCCACTCTTAATCTACAAATAAGATGGATCTGTTAAAATAAATAAATAATAAGGTACTTTAAGTTTTTTTTTTTTTTTTTCTACAATTCAGTGCATGAGTGAGCTCTCCAAATGATTCAAACTGAATGGCAAATCGATTCAGATTGTTGTTTAAACTCATTTAATCGATTCACTGAAAGAAACAAACTTCTTAATTTAGTTTGACTGCACTTCAACTTCTGGGATGGAAAATCTGTATACTGTGTATGAGATTCTTGCGACACCCCGCCACAATGTTTTACTTACAACATTTTAATTATTCTGCTTCGCCCTGCACAAGTTTCAGAACATTTGGAGGCAGTTTGTCTATTCCTGGTCCTGTTTTTGTTTCAGAAAGAGCATGTGGTACTAATTATGCAATAACTCAAGGAAAAGAAAACATCAGGCTAATAACAACACTTCAAACTACACAAAATAATACAAATAAACACAACATACATATTGTTGATGTAGAAGATGATTGCTTTTACTTGTTTTACGTCTTGATTATCACAATGTATCATTATATCAAACAGTTAAGCGGTTTATTACAATCTGTTTTATAACAGTTATGAAATATAGTTTATAGGAGATTATTAAATATGTTCTCACAGTGAATGGCAAAAAGTTAACCAAACATCAATGCATTAACCTTTATTAAGTCCAAAGATAAAGCAGTGCCGTAAACTGTGTCACAGCATTTGTTTATACAAACTACATAACCAGTGGCAATAATCAATGGCAAATATCCACTGGCTATGCTCAAAATCTGCTTCCCACACATTTTTGGCAGTTAGCAAAATTTCTACTACACTTTCAGGCTATAGTTATGAAGTCATACCTGAGTGCATTAGCATTAGAATAAAGTAGCAATGTCAGGAGGGGTTATTCTTTGAGTTTCCTACAAAGGAACAGCAGGGTGCCACCCAGACACCAGTTCATGCCTTCCTCCTGAGACACTGGAGTTATTTGTCCTCTGGGGTTAGCTAGCCTCAAACTTCTGACACCCCCCAAAAAGTCAGGCATAGTTCCCTCCTGAGCGCTCTGTCTCTGTAACTTCACATCAGACCTGTCCCCCTTTCCCACCCAGCCATCCTTCAACCCCCCAACCTCTCCTTCCATGCTCCCACAGCCTCTAAACCCAGCCCTGTCCTTCTGTGTGACACTGTGGCTTTGATCTCAGGGGCCAGCGTGGTTCAATGGTTGGCAGTCGCAACCCTTTCCCTGTTCCACATGGCGAGGCTGCCCACTCATGTGGCCTGTACAGAATCTGCCTTTGTTAACTCTTTGCACTCTGTGGTTGCCTGGTAACACACTCACAGTCTGGAGAGACAGGAGTGAAACTCACCACGGCTTATCGATGAGCACCATAAACATGTCAGGAATAAAGGAGGGAACACAAAACCTGATGAAAAAACAACAAACCTTAAAATTGTTGGGCTTCTTTGGGCATGTCAAATCGATGACCTCTTGCCCTTTTGTCTCTTGGCATTTCGCAAAATGGCATGCTACAAGTGTGTTTGTTTGCGTTTATGTTTCCGGGTGTGAGATTTCATGTGGATTACTTTTTGTGTGTGTATGTGTATGTCTGTACACAACAGTCAGTCCTGAAGTGTCTTCACACTTACAGTCACACTTAAAGTCACAGTTGTGTAAGCATCACTCTTGGCCAGTGACTGACTATAAAAAGCATTTCCACTTTTAGTCAAGTCTATTATGTTTAGTGGAATAGCAGAGAAATTCTTTCATAAATCACAATTGTTCTTGTATAAATTAAATATGCTCTTATTAACTGTCCATTATTTAATATGTAGCATTGGAAAATTCATTCTAGAAGTTTGTTTAAGCAGTTAATTTACACTACAGGTCAAACATTTTTTTTTTTTTTTTTTTACACTTTAATGCACACCAAGGCTGCATTTGTTAGATCAAAAATACAGTAAAAATAACTGTTTTCTATTCTATTATATATATATATATATATATATATATATATATATTATATATATATATATATATATATATATATATATTTACTCCTTTTATGATGACAAAGTGGAATTTTCAGCAGCCATTATTCAAGTATTCAGTGTCAAAATCATTTTAATATACTGATTTGCTGCTTACTTAATATTTCTTATTATTATAAATGTTGAGCACAGTTTTATTTATTTGAAATAGAAACCTTCTGCAACAATGTAAAACTTTTAAAACTGTAACTTTAGAGTAATTTAATATATTTTTGATGAATAAAAGTAAACATTTTACTGATCCAAAACCTTTGAACAGAAGTGTAAATCAAGAGGTTTTCAATTTTTGTTAAGCTTAGGTTTGTTTTTGTTTTGTTTCTGACTCTGAAATGTATCAGTGTTTATTGCTATTCTGCAGTTAAACTGTCAATATTGCTAACTGTGCTTGAGATTGCTATTATTATTATTATATATTATTTTTATTTTTATTTATTTATTATTATTATCAGATATAAATACTCTGATAAATGATCCGACTGTTAAAATACAGTAAATGAATTTGATTGTCACATATGACATATAATGATATTGTCACATTATTATATAGGTTAATATATATTGGAAATAATATTATCCTTTTAAATAGCTTAAATGTAGTTATCTATCTTAGTAGCTTGTAGTAAAAGTCAGATTGAATATAGATTAACTGCTTTAAATTAGGAGTAGTTCCAAACTAACTTCCTCAACAGTGATAAGCATGACTTAAGATCAATGACAGAGTCTTGCGCAACTTACTTGACTTGACATCCTGAAAAAAGAGAGAAGAAAAAAAAAGGGTGGGGGAAAGAAATTACTTATTTAAGATTCCCATGCTAGTGTCATTCCTGCAGAATGACAGGCCCTCAAAGGTAAAGGCAGCCGGCAGAGGAAGCAGCACTAAGTGCCTGATCAGCACTATAGGGGGCTTTTCAAAGGCCTTTATGAAGCCCATCTGTCATTGGCTCTGTGCAGGGTTAATGCTGGTCAGGAACGAGGTCTCTTCTAGACAAGGCCTTCAAAGTTTCCATAACCCCAGGTAGACAAAGGTGATGCTCAGGGCAAAACTGTCACTTCCTCTCTATGGACGAAATAACACATTCAGACACACAGACGAGAAAAAAATAAAATAATTGTCAACATTCTCTTTAGTCTTCCTGTCTGGGAGCAGAGAGGAGAGGAAGAGAGAGGTGGATTATCACATTAGTTACATTGGTAAAAAGCACATAGAGCCCAGAGTCATCCATGGGTTACCCCTCTTCTAAGTCATCATGGGTTAACTTTCGTTCATACATCACTTAACAATGGCTGGTTATGTTCTTGGAAAAAACCTTGGTCGCCACAAAAGTTCTACAACGGTTGTGTGATTTGTCAAGGACACTAACTAACAACATTCTGGTCGTTGTATAGCTTTATGATTCATGTTTGACATTTTACTCTGTATAATTTATGTTGGAGAACAAAACATCTCTTTAAGTGGATCTAACTAATAAATCACATAAATCCAAAACTGTCATTCTAAACACCCACGCTAAAGTGAAATACTAATTGTCTTCATATACTAAATGTCTGACTACTTAACATCTTTATTTGACCCCTATAAAATGAGATTGAAAGAATACAAAGGGGATCTTAACTCAAAACATAAGTCAACATTTTTTTAAATGGTCTTTAACATGATGTTTTAAAGGTAAGTGTGCAATTTATTCTATGTTAAAATACAGGGATTTCTCGTATCCCAGCTTAATATACAGTAGCTATATAAGAAATTAGAAGTAAACCATTTTTAAGAAAATTCCCTGAAAATTGTAGGCTCAACTAATAGTGTTTCTTTCAATCAATGAAAGATGAGAGGAGTGTTCTTGAAACCTGTTTGAAACCCATCTTTGTTTTTGCAGTTCTTTTTGGTGCTACTACAGAAATGACACATTTGCCCTTAAACACAGATGACAGCTGTATGGGTCTGTTCTGAGTTTGCTGCAAAAGCAACATGTAAACTACCCCTGAAAAGTGTGGGGTTGGTAAGATTTTTTTTTGTGAATGTTAATGTTAAAAGTTCATGTTATCTGATCAAAACTACAGCAAAAGCAGTATTGCTTGTGCACTATTACAACTGTTTAAATGATCTGTTTTCTATTATAATTTATTTTTAAATGTAATTACTGTTGGCAAAACTTAATTTTCAGCAGCCATTGGTTCAGTTTTCAGTGTCAGAGCAGGGAAAAACACCTAGGCTCGACTTGTCTGATGAATAGCCTGTGTGCTCAAAAAGTCACACATGTTATGCAACAGTTTTTTAAATAAATTTTTAATACTTTTGGAGCTTTGGTGTTGCTGACTTTATATTAGTTTTCAGGGTCACATGATCCTTTTGAAATCATTATAATACGCTTATTCACTGCTCAAGAAACTTTTCTTACTATGTTCAACGTTGAAAACAGTTATGCTTCTTAATATTTTGTGGAAACTGTATATTAATAAAAAAATAAAAAATCTCATTTTTGATGAGTAGAAAACTCAAAAGAACAGCATTTATTTGAAATGTCTTGTCTTGAGTCCTGCTATTGCTTTTGAATCGCAATTTCACTCACGTTGATCTAACCCCAAGTTGTCTCCATCCAAGTTTTGCTGCTGAGCTGCAGAAAGCCACCTCCGATTAAGGTAATTATTGTTATATGTACTTGTGAAAGCATATCATTCCACCGTGAGATTGAAACTCTTACTCTTCATAAGCCATTCATTTCTAAATTGGCTGATTTGAAAAGACTCACAAACTGTGCCACACTGTGTCATCTAAATCATCTACATGAATAATGACTGCCGAGTTCTGCAGAGACTCAGTGGAGAGGACATCATTCTGTATTAGTGCCGCAGAGAGGCCTTTTCATAGCTCCAGCTAAATATTATCAGCGAGCTGTGCTTTCAGAAGGGCCGCTGTGTTTGAATTTGCACTACCATTACCACAGTGTCTTGCTGAGCTCCCTTCAATTGACCAGCTCTCTTTCGTTCTCTCTCTTTTTCTGCTTCAGCAAGTCGGTAATGGCATGTGGGCATAGAGGTCAAAATACATGGCTGCTTTGAGATCTCAGCTAAGCTCTAGTTGAGGAGCTCAAGGCACCTTTGCTCTGCATCCGGCCAAAGGTAGAGCTCTGCCCATCCAACCCTACGCCACCCTCTGGAAGAAGACAACTGTAGAATTTATCTGTCAAAAGGTTTTGTATCTCGCTCTCTCTCCTTCTTGTCATTCAGAAAGACAATCGGCCAGAAGACAGTGTGGGCGAGATGGTTCACACAGCGGCCATCTTGGTAATATTCCCTGAAGCTATATTCTAGGTTCTCTTCTATCTATTTGAGGAAAACTGAAATCTCCAGTTTTTTGTCAACATTATGTTTCGATAATATGTTTTAGCAAGAAAATGTGACAAATATGTTATCACATATTTTGCTTCTTTTTCTCAAACAGACAAAAGAGCATAACAGTGCATGTCCATTTTTTAACCCTTGGTTCCAGAATGATTTTTCATTTTGTTCATTGGGATTTCAGTAAGGAAATAAAAATATTTCTACACCATCCACCAAACCAACCAGCTCTGAGGTGAATCACAAAAGCAAAATCAATCAATCAACCAACCAACCAATCAGACAAAAAAAGACTTAATGTTGTTAATGAGGCAATGAACTACAATCCTAAAAAAATATTCTAAATGGCTTCAAAATTGTTGTAAACTATGTAGTTGTTGATTAATAAACATTCAATTTGAAGTGTACATGTTCAGATATAATTACAAATATGAAATATGTTTGAGAGTGAACTGATACCTCAATTGCAAATTTAATGTTTGCACTTGAAGTCAACAGTTTCATTGTTTTTCATCATTTGGTATGTCTTTTGAACTACTTCATGAGAATAGTGCAATTTGTCTGCTGTGGTTCTCTGATATGATTTTTAAATAATTACATTGAAGTTATCCTTTTTATCCTCCAGTCTGTGGCAGAGATGAGCAGCTGAAATCAGCAGAGGTCCCTGGAAAGGCAATGACATTGCATTTCATGTGCACTATTCTGCTTTGACACATCATTTGTCTATTTCCATTCTAGCTCGGATGACTGAATTTTAACTCTAGCCTAGGAGTCTCATTGCTTAGATTCTGTAAACGGTTTGATCTATGGTGTGTTAACATTCAAAAAGGTTTTTTTTCTTTTTACTTGCATTCTACATTAGAGCTATTCTGTAGTCAACATACACAGCACGGAAAGCTGTCTGAATCTTCAAATAAAACCCAAGCAACATTCAAAGAGAACTCTGGGAGTCTGTGAGACCATAAAAGAGAGGGACACATTGCTGTGGAGTATAAAAGAGCACCATAGCACTGGAAGTAACATGCTGAGTCATTCAGAAAAGGCCATTAAACTGCCTGGATGACTTCTGAAGTTTCACTAAGCACCCTCTATGCCACTCTGTAATGCATTACCTGGGACCTTGGCAGCCACTGCTGGCTTTTTCACACGGGAGATAATAGTAACTGTTTAATTATGAATTACTACAGGTTCACGAGATATGGATTATGGTGTGAAAAAGGGTATTGGTGAAAATGATTAATGGACCGCTATTGCCCGTGTTCCTCTACTTGATTGAGCATGAATTCCATTGACTTGAAACCTGTTACTGCTTTTAAATATATGCACAGCTCATTTCCTCTCAAGCTCCAAATTGCATTACAACATCGAGGAATGAAGGGTGCTTTGCATCACAGTAATTGGACAAACTTGTGATTAGTCCTTATGAAGCTGTGTAGAATGTATTTTTTTTTCTTGCTCTTTTCTTTCTCTTTTATTTATATTTTTAATCTAGCAATAAAATGAAATAATTTATCTCGGGATATTTGCATCATGCTATTAGTTAAATTTTACCTAAATTAATGGATGAAATTAAAAACAATTCTATCACAGGCATTGGACAGAGTTATTTTAGAATTTTTTTATTTACTGTTATAGCATTTCTTAATGTTTTGAATTAGTTTTAATCTAAAACTAAACTAATTTAAGCATTTGCAACATTTTTTAAGTTTAAGTTTTTCCATCTAATATTTACATTATTTTATTTTATTATTTTATTTTTCAGCTTTATTTTAATTACTGAAAACAATTTTAACAGTTTTAGATTTACGACACTAGGATAGAGTAGAGTTACCTGAGTGGAAAATTCACCTACATCACCATTTATATTTTACAAATCCCAGAAAAAGACATTATGCTTAATGATCCATGATTAGTTAATTGAAGGACTGTAAAATATATCAAATCAGTCCCAGTTTTTCACATTCTGTATAAAACTCCAAAGAACACATAAAGTAAGATCCAAAATTCATAAAGGGCAGAAGTGATGAACAAACATCACAAAAAGTGTCTTCAGTGATGTTATAAATAACTTTGCATTTTTTTTTTATTAAGTCACAATAAATGAATGCTCAATTAACAGCCCTGGTTAATGCATGAACCATTGACCAAAAAAAAAAAAAAAAAAAAAAAAAAAGGACTTACTGTAGCACCTGCTGCTATTTACAAAATCTGCCAAAAGGCTTCAGCACATCTTAACTCTGCATCGACAGAGGCACTGTGACTTATTGGATTTGAAGGTGAAGACAGAATTTATATGAGGAGCTTTTTCTGAAAGTACTGCTCCAGAATCTCTGATGCCAAGTCTAAAGCTTTGTGTCTTCACAGCACTAAATAACTGACACAGCAAGTGTTTCCTACATGCCAGATTTGTGCCTGCTTGGAGTTTTACTCATGCAACGCATGTCAAACGGTGTCTAAACTACTCTCGCTCAATGAAGATGACTTGCTAATAGCGTGTCACAAAAAGGTGGATTCACGTGAATCCTGTTTGATGTAACATTTCCCATCAGGGTTAATTATCACATTGCTGTGGCGAATTAGCCTCGCTCTATGCCCATGTAAGCAAAGTGGAGAGAGAGAGGGAGCGTCAGGGGTCACAGCATCAGTGGGCACACATAACAGACACACAGAAAGAAGAGGAAACTTAATCCTTTTGTCTTCCATATCCATCTAGAGATTTTCCCACTTTAATGAGTTTGTAATAAGAATCAAACACAAACAACTATGACCTTCTATCTTCGCCATAACAGCATTACTTTCAGGTCAGCTTTGTTGTCAAAACAGGCATTTTCTCAAGTAAGGCCCCTTTCTTATCTATTCATGACGTTCCAGCAATGTCTTAATTTCCTTCAGTTCCCTAGCAGTTTTACCATATGGATATATTTTCCGAAGAGCAGTCTACAAAATCATCCGCAGATCCGCATAAGAAAAGCAAAGAAAATCTCACAGGAAGAAAACCTCTCTCAGCACACTAATACATAGAATGCATTTCTCATTATACCTATGATGCGGGGCGAACGGCATCTTTATCCATGCGGTGTGAGAATAGGATTTACACCTAAACAAAGGCAGCACAGAGTCAATCTGACAAGCTCTGGGACTTCGGATGACCCAGAGTCAGAGAGTGTGACTGAAGTGGAGCTCCAGAACCTCAAGCAGTCACCCAAATCCAGACTAGTTCCTGTCAAGCATATCCCAGGCACACTTTAAATAGGGCTGCGCTCTGTACCCTCCACAATGACAATCGATTCCTGCCACTCTCTGTCACTCACACAAATAAGTGCGAAGATTTAGCCCGCTTTCACATTAGCGTTAACATTTGCTTGACGTGGAGTGACTGTTAGCTTCTTAAAGAATTCATTTCATTTGTTCAACTGTAATGAAAAGGACAAAGGCGCCAGGATTTCTCTTTGTTACATCAGTGCTGGAGAAACATTAACACTAGTACAATGCTTTAACATCCTTGGTGAGATACTTAAGGAAATGTGGCGTTAAAACAGAAAGACTTTCACAAGAAGGAAGAGGGTTTAGCAGGAGCATTAACAGCTCTGCCTACATGTGTGCACACATTTCCGAATGCTTGAATTGCGCATACAGATGCGACCGAACAGGAAAGAGCAAATGTTTCCACAATAACATGTGATGTGGATCCCAATGCCCTCTGCGAAAGAGCCAAATAAATGGTTTCAAAACTGTTATGACAGGATCAGAATGAAATCGTGTTTTTCCTCAGGCAATCGATGTAGAGGTGACCTATATGGAGAGGTAGTATCCATTAAGTTGCACGCTTTAAATGGATTAAATTGGACCTTCAGTGTGAGCCGGTGTGTGTGTATCCGGTCAAGCTACTTCCATTAGGAGACAAAGAAATGTGTAAAATGTCCAAATAAATGACAGGTAAAATAAAATAATTGTTAAACAAAAACCGCATATAACTGAGAAAGAATTTGACTATGAGGGGTGAGTGCGGAAACATTTACATTGTCAATGGCCTTAAGGCAAATCAATCTCATCCTCTGGCATGCTCTGGTGTGTGGTTTCAAATGGGGAGAAGGGTCAGTGAATCCTGCCCTCCCTTAGGGCCACAGACCATATGTTCTGAATCCATTAAAATAACACTCTGACACTCGCAAGGATAACAATCAATATTTTCAGCTCACAAATTAATTTTCTACCATTAAATAATTTCTCTAACTAGACCTTGACCTTCATGTTTCATTTCCTTTGAAAAAAAAAATAAAAATCATTTCCTGTGGGTAGAAGAAACAGAACTGTAAAATTACTAAAAAAAAAAAAAAAAAAAAAAAAAAAAAACATATTTGAGGGTGTCAAGGTGCTAATTACATGTCAAAAGTCCTTTGGCTCATTCTGAAGGAAGGAAATATGGTCAAGGCAGTGAATTTTACTGTGATGAATCATGTGAGAAACTGTTAATGACCTACTTGGAGAGTTGCGTCCAATAATAATCATCAGATGAGAACTGCGCATTGGGTCTTTAATAAAGGATATACGCAGTGAATTTTGTGTGAGTGAGATAGGTTACAGAGGTTCAGATGAAACCAAGGACATCTTTTGCTTTTGTAATAAATGCAGTAGAATTGCAATATTTCCCTCTAAAATTCAAATCAAGGCACACAAACTGATAACTGACCTGTAAACCTATAATAATAATAATAATAATAATAAGCTACACTGAATGTTTTGTACATGTGTTGAAGCACACAGTCATTGATATGTGGACTACTCCAATCTCACACACAAAATCACACCAGTATTGGTGTGAACTATATTCTCCAGAGGCTAATTGCGAGAGAGGGAGAGGGAGCGGGAGAGAGGGAGAGAGAGAAAGAGAGAGAGGGGGGGGGGGGTAGAGAGAGAGGGAGAGGGAGAGAGAGAGGGAGAGAAAGAACAAGAATGAGAGATATACCTGTAAATGTAATGCTAAAGATATGAAAACATTGTTTTCTCACTTGTAACCACAGCATTACTCTCAACGTTATTATCTTTACATTATTCTCTGTTATTACACAGCTCTGTGGAATACTTGATTTTGATTGGTCAGTCGCAGCATTTCAAGGTATGTTATCCTTAGATAGCAACCAGTGAAAGCTAATAACACAGGCTCATCCAGGTAACAGAAGTCGGTGCTGTACTCTTGCTTGAACTATTTTTTTTCTTGGTGGAAGCTTTGCGTTTGTTTAGCTAATAAAATATTAAAACTCGATTCAAAATGGTGTACAGTTATTTAATTATGTCATCCTATTTCTCAGTCTCCTTTCATTCAAATGCAGCTGCTGCCATTTTGCTACAATTGTTTTGTACGCTGTCATTGATTTTAAGAGAGCTGAGAAACAAAAGGGTTTCATTTTTTCTCTTAATTCTTTTATTGCCTTAATTATTTTTGTGGTGAAATGTTGTATAATAAATGGTTTGCACCGTCTCCCTTAAATGTCCGTCTAATTTGAATTTGCAGAATAAACCCCTTCAGGCTGATACAAGACCCCTCCGTCGCATCGGGGTCCTGATCACGCTTTTTTTTCTTTTCATCCCTTACTTAAACAAGGCATTTGTCTATTATTATTATTATTATTATTATTATTATTATTATTATTATTATTATTATTAATTTGATCAAATTTACATTTATTGATCAGCAGCCATCAACTCCAGTCTTCACTGTCACATGATGTTCCATAAATCATTCTAATGTGCTGATTTGGTTCTCATGAAAAAAAAAAGTATATATATATATATATATATATATATATATATATATATATATATATATATAGTTCAAATATTTCTTGTAAATCTTAACTTATAACATTAATGTTATATATCAGTGAGTGTGAGCGCTTACCACGCCAGAGCGCAAATCTTTTGATGCATGTTGTATGATTGCGTGAATATTTCTGAGCGGCAAAAGCAATAGATGTGTAAATAAATATTTTACAAGAGGGAGGTATGTTACTGCGTCCCATACGACTCAAAACAATAAACCACAAAGTTAACTTAATGATACACTCCACTGTGTTGAGTGAGAGGACTGTTTTCAAGTGCTATCGGAAACTTCCTATTTTCCACTTATAAAGTTGTGATTACGAGCTTGTTGCATTCTTTTCCGTTAACAATAACAGTGGATGAAATAAACATGGTCATGTCTCCAAGTACCATGAAGGTGAAATTGTTTGCACCTTGTTTGATGAATCTGTGATTATATTCAGACCAAGGGATGTTTCAAGGTCTTTTGTGGACTCGCTACCTTCCACATAAACCATAATCTTGTATTTGTCCATTTACAGCATAAAAATACACAGCCACGAAGGGAAGATTACTGCTGCTATATATAATGGAATATCAGGGTGATCGCTGCCATTTTCCATGGCTTTATTGTGTTACTGAATGTGTTGAGAGATGGAGAGTAGCAGAGAGAGAGAGAGAGAGAGAGAGAGAGAGAGAGAGAGAGACAGAGAGAGAGACAGAGAGAGAGAGAGAGAGAGAGTGTTCTTCAGCTTGTGTGGCCAGCTGTTGACTTTTTAAAATGGATAATCTAAAATCTGATAGCCATTTGGTGTGAGTGCTGCGACTAAGTGCCAGAGGCGCTTGCAGACGGTTGGGACAGTTCAATCCCATGAGGGAAGAAACACTTTCAAGGGCCAAAGGGGAAGGAAGAAGAGGCATTGTGGCTAACATGCTTGACAGATTGCTGCTGTATCCAGAGTCCTCACACAGATGGGGCACACGACACCTTGTTCACATGTGATATCAAACATTGACCTCTGACTGCTCCTTAGTATGTGTTTGCTTGCGGGTAAACCACTGTGTTAAGGAAGTTACTTTTAATTACCGGTAGCTTGAATGTATTATTCTACACTGAAACCACACTTTTTATATTTTTAATTATAGTTTTCTGTACTATCAGTGGTTATATATAAATGTTTTCAATTAAGATGAACTCTTTGAACATACACAATTTTTAATTAGATCAACTTTATATACATTTTTACATCTACAAAAAGTCTAAAACAGTGCAACATTTAACATTTTGCATTCAATTAACTAATTGAAACTCACTGTAAAGTGATACCAAATAATTAAATATGTATTTAATGCATTAGTTATAATGAACAAACAATGAACAATAATTATCAAAATTAATCTTGGTTAATGTCATTTATTTATTATTATCATCATTATTATTATTATATAAATATTAGTACATTTTAACTTAAGGTAACACTTTATAATAACTTTCATTCATAAATCATTAACAAACATTATATGATACTTAACAGATAATTATAAATATTCACATATCTAGAAACAGGAGATAGAGTATGAATGAGATATCATAAACACTAATGATTAACATATGATTATTTAATGTAAATTAAAATACATAATTAAACAAGATATTCCTTGAATCACCAACAAACAGGGCAAAACTATGTTTTTTTTTTTTAAGAGAAATTTTTTTAATTTATTAAAACAATATAATATAAACAGATTGAACCGTGTTTCCTAATAATAATCATATTGACTCCTGACTCTTGACCCTTTAAATGCATCTAAGGTCAGAAAACATTGTAATTTTCTTAGAATATACATTTAATATTATAATAATTTTTCAATGATTTCGAAACGATTCGTTCGAAGTAGTTCTGGGCTTAAGGTTTGTAAACCCCTCCCTTCCATAAGCCTGCTCTGCTCTGCTTGGTCAGCTGGACAAGTCTGTTGTGATTGGTCTATCCGTATACCATTATTATTATTATTATAATCCATATCACTCTGAGTTGCCATTTCCTTCACCTAACATTTCGAGGTAAAATAATTTATCAATTAATCAATTATGAGTTATATATATATATATATATATATATATATATATATATATATATATATATATATATATATATATATATATATATATATAAAAAAGTGACATGACATTCAGCCAAGTATGGTGACCCATACTCAGAATTTGTGCTCTGCATTTAACCCATCCGAAGTACACACACACACACAGAGCAGTGAGCACACATACACACTCTGAACACACACTCAGAGCAGTGGGCAGCCATTTATGCTGCAGCACCCGGGGAGAAGTTGGGGGTTCGATACCTTGATCAAGGGCACCTAAGTTGTGGTACTGAGGGTGGAGAGAGCACTGTACATGCACTCCCCCCACCCACAATTCCTGCCAGCCCGAGACTCGAACTCACAACCCTTCGATTGCGAGTCCGACTCTCTAACCATTAGGCCACGACTTCCCATTATTATATGAATTGAAATGAATAAATTATGTAAATATTACTGTTCATTGTAATATAATATAATATAATATAATATAATATAATATAATATAATATAATATAATATAATATAATATAATATAATATAATATAATATAATATAATATAATATAATATAATAATAATTTGTCATCTGGATGAAGAGTTCATTAAATTAATTAAAAGGAAACTTCCCATTTTTCATATGAAAGAGGAGGAGATTGGAAATTTAGGAGCTTTGATTACTACCTCAGTTTGCTCGGCTGTAAAGTGGTGCACTCGATACAACGTGACAGCGATGCAGCATTTTGTCACACTACACCACTAGTGGCTGGACAAAAGTAGCTCATTAATGGAAAACCTACTCCGTTTTGAAACCAGATGAGCTAGTCACACTGACAGGTGTAGTTACTTTCGAAGTTACTCTCCAACACCGTACACACGCAAACACGTTTCAGTCGACCCATGAGGATTCAATTCCTTATTCTTACCAGTAACACAGCGAGTCTGAGTGATAATTGGATACCTGACATATGGATTAACCTTCCTTCACAGAGTTACAGTAATCCAATTGATTATTAAAATCGAGAGCAAAGGGTCTAGAGTGATGACAAAAAGAACGCACATGTAATTGAGCTACATTAACCCCCTGTGTAAACAGGCACACTCAAAAGGACATCACTGTCCTCTTAAAACCAGGCTACAGAGCTTTCAGAGGCGCCAGGCCACTCTAGGGCCAGAGTGAAAAAGCCACATTGATTTTAAATAATGTTCCCTGTGACTCATCCATGGGAGGACATTTATCAAAGCCATCAGAGGTCTGTCTCGTATTCTCTCTCCCATCTAACTCTGGGGTCAATAGCCACACTTTAATATGCACTGTTCCATTGCTTTCGAAAGTCACTGTCGAGGACCGATTCCCGATTCAGAACAAAGGCTTTGATGCTAATAGAGTAACTTGGGGGAAATGAAACAGGTCGTATTTTTGGATCCGTCACCATGAAAGGCAAAGCTATTTCAGTCTGTGGTGATAAAAGCTACGAGGCACTGTAAAGATGCAGCAAGCAGAAATGAAGAACACCTCGTATGATCCTTGGAAGTAGGGCGCCGGTGGAGCAAAACTCACACTTCTGGTCAGAAACTAGGACTAGGACATGGGTGCACAGTTTCATTGTGATTAAGCGACTTGTGAATGGAGCATATTTCTTCATCCATCAGTCATTTTTGAAGTCTAGTTTTAGGGTTTAGAGCATAATCATGATTGAGTGGGTTTGAGGTCAGATTCTGGGTTTAGGTCACTTGTATCTGACCGCTCTCGTGATGATTACTTGATGGACTGGTTTGCTGTGAGTGACTGCGCTGTGGATAATGAGGTATGGATGCTGGGAGTGTGAACGCAGTTGCATCATGGATAATATGGTTTGAAAATTATACAGCTCTGTTTTTAGGAATTGTTGGAAATTTGCTGGAACCCAGAATAATTTGGAGCAAATAGTACACAGTACCTTAATACTCTATTTTCAGCTATAATATCTATTTTCCCCCTTATTTGGTGTTCTGAAATAAACCAGGCATGTTGGACATGCCATGCACACCTCGACCCATTAGAAAAAAGGTCAATGAGATTAAACCTCTCTCTGGGATTATTGTATTACGAAACTAAATATGTTGTCTTACCATCTGTTTTAAGACGTATCACAAGTACATGCACTCTAAAATACTTCTTAGGTATCATTGTTTCCTTGTGGCAGACTGTGTTGGTGACATCAGATCCTTTTTGGCGAACCTCCATCTGGCCTTTCTGAAAGTGAGAGACTGAGCTGAGAAATATTTGAGAGAAAAATAAATACAATAAAAGAGGTAAAGCATGTCTTAAATTTCATTATCGTGTGATAATTAAAAATGCAAATAAACAAAGTAAATCTGGCAATTTTATTCTTTTTTTTTTTTTTTTTTTTTTTTTTTTGGTCAAAGCAAGAAGGCATTTAAAGATTAATTTTATAAAATTATTCTAAATGGAAGCTCATGATCTTAGTATAAAGGGATTTATATATAAACTCCAGAGCATGATTAAAGATTATGGCTTTGGATTACACTAACACTAGACCTTTAACTAATGCTACATAAACATCCCAGTTAACTTTGCTTTTCATCAAACATGCTGTGAATATTGTGAAAAAATATTATATTTATAACCCATTTTTTAATTTTTTAATTTTTTTTTATTTGTATTAATGATGTTTGAAACTGCTCAGTCATTGTCAAACAGACTAAATGTACGAAAATGTTTTACTCATTCCAAATCCTTCTTCCTTCTGTGACCACCCACCCACACACACACATACATTTGGTTCTTCAGCTGTTCTTTTAGGTGGTACAATGTACAAGGTACAATATAGCACCAGTGCCATACAAAGAATCTGTTAAGCCCCTGTATAGTTCTTTTAAGGTTCTCTAATTCTCTCTAGTTTCTTAGCTTAATTGGGGAAAGGACTAAAAACAATATTAACATACAGTGTATTTCATGAAGATAATATGGTTCTCAACCTTTTTGCCCCCAAGAGTCCCCTATAAGGAACTATTCCAGTGCCCCCATACAAGAACTTTTGACCTCATAAAAGAATAAAAGTCATTTAAAACTTAAACTTTTGCCATTGTAGTAAATTCACATTCATAGCAAATGAATGAAAGTTCAGTAACATGACTAAAATCTAATTAAGAGAATGGAGTTCATATTATGGTTCTACAGTATATAGTACCATTTGACAAAGGTTCTGTATGGTTCCCCTATGACTACAAGCCAATGAACCACTTTTAGTGCTATTTAGTATTTTTGTTTTTGGAGTGTATATGTTATGTAAAAGATTGAATAAGAGCAATGAACTCCACTGACTTTCATTGTAAGGTAAAGAAAAAAAGTAACTGATTTTTGAACTAATCCTATGAGTACTATTACCAACCACCAGTCTTTCACAACTTGTTAGTGCTGCCTTTTTATAAGGAATATTGCAATTTATGAGAATTTGTTCACAGACCATCTGACTCATATTGCGCACAGAAATGACATTAAACTGGCTTCTACAGAGCCTCCAGAAGTCATACACATGCCAAGGTTTGTGAGTTTCCTGGTATAGCATTTCTGAAAGATATAGACAATTAGTAACAATTAAATGAAAAATCCTTGAACTCTATTCCACTCAAGGTCAGTGAAACAGTTTGTACTTATTACTTTTGAATGCATGGAAATCCTAACCACAATGTTTCTGAACACTTAAAATGTTTATTGATTTCTCAAGTGCAGTCTGCTGTGTCATTTCTTGAATGGACTGCCATGTCAGTCTATTATTGAGAAAACAGATAATCTGACCCAAAGCATTACATAAAAGACCTTATGGGCCCTATTTTAACGATCTGAAACGCAAGTGTCAAAGCGCGAAGCGCAAGTAAGTTTGTGGGCGGGTCTCGGCGCTGTTGCTATTTTCCCGGCGGGATAAATGGCTCTTGCGCCCGGCGCAAATCTAAAATGGGTTGGTCTGAAGTAGCTTCATTATTCATAGGTGTGGTTTGGGCGTAACGTGAAATAAACCAATCAGAGCGTCATCCAACATTCCCTTTAAAAGCAGGTGCGCAAGTTCCATTATGGATTGCTATTATTATGGCGTATTTACCAGGCGCACGCCAGGAGCGGTTCACAGCCGAGGAGACTGATGTTCTTGTAAGAGCAGTGAAAGACAGAGAAGTTGTGTTGTATGGGGATGGGAGAAACCCACCCAAAATACACCACAATGATTTCCGTCATCTCACGTGTTAATATTTTTTTTAGTGTAACAATTTATGATTTGCAAAAATAACTGTTGCATCTGTGTAGATTACATGAGAAAAGTGTATGCGCGTTGTGCACGCTATACATTATGGTCAAGCATGCGCCCTTAAAATAGCAGAATGAACAACGCGCAACGCGCCACTGACTTTAGACTAGGTTTTTTCTGGTCAGTGGCGCAATTGTTTAATGGAACAGCAAAATAGCACCAGGGATTGTTTGCGCCGGAACACGCCTCCTTTTTTGCGCTGAACCGCCCAGGGAGCGCAAGTTCATTCACTAGTTTAGCGACGTGCTTCTGTGGAGGGAAAAGCGCGCTTTGCGCCGGTGCAAAATAGGAATGACACATGCGTCGGTGTACAAAGTCAATTGCGCTGGGTGCAAGATAGGGCCCTATATGTCATTCAGTCTCATTGCTGTCTAAGTGTGCAGAAAGTTACAATGTGCACCAGAGATTTACAGAGTCAAAATACTAGATATAGAAGGCAAAAGCATAAACATCATAATGAATAAGAGCACAGTACCCAAACAATGCCTGATTGTACTAGTTCAGAAAGCAAAATCTTTAACAAAGTCCCACTTGGAAAAAAAAGCCAAGGATTTACATTATATTTAAAAACTGAAACTAGCTTTGCCTCTATGCAAGTCAATAAGGCTGAACACCTGTTCTGAACTTTGAATCTTCATATTCCTTGCTTTTCACTGACCTCATGTGCTCTCAATTTTATGCTTGATGTTAAAGCTTTCAAAAAGACTCTGTTGAGAGACCTTCAAAATCACACAGGCAGAAGCTAGGTCAGGAACATATATCAGAACAAGTGCCTGACTGGGGTCAACAGGAAGAAAGAGTGTACACTCAGGTCGATGGCCTAAAAGGTCAAAAGTGGAGATTAACCTTTGAAGATGTTGTAATTTATCTCTGAACTTGAAATATGGGGATGACATCGCTAAAAACTTTAACCAAAAACGTTGGCCAGTATTATTTTTTAGTCAGGATGCAAAAAACTAAACAAACAAACAATACAAAGGGATTTTGGCAAGGTATGACTCCCCAATAAAAAAACCCAGACAGAAAATGTACATTAAATACATAATATAGATTTAATTCAGGATATCACATGCATTAATCAAAGATTTTCAAATTCAGTAAGACTCCAATAAAAAGGAATATAAACAGGACACATATATCATAAACAACAGTTTGGTTTGCATGGGAAACATAAACAGATTAAACCCCAATAATTACTCTTTAGTGACACAGTAATTGACCATGTAAAAGTTATTGTATAATTTCCACACTGACCTTAATGTATTCAATAATAATAATATAATAATAAAAATAATAATACATTACATGTACAGTCTATTCAGAGAAACTATAAACCTGCCAAGGTCTAGTAGGAACAACAGAAATCCTCAGGGTGAAAGTGGGAGGAGATTTAGAGATACATCAACACATGGACTATAGGGAAGAAAGCTGTGAGAAAGAAATGAATTTATGAGTCCACCTGTAGCAATTTAAAAAAGCACCACTGAGGTTATATGACCCACATTCCGACAAGCTTTGAAACAGTCTCATTTTCTTTTCTATATTCGGCTTCATAAATGTTTAGAAAAGAGCTCCACCTTCCACATGAAACCATTGAGGCGCAGACCACACAGCTCTGCTGAAAAGTGACCTTGAGAACATTTCCATTTCCTGCGACCACAAAACATTTCAAACGCTGACAGTGACGTAATAATTACTGGCTGAAATATCAGACACCAGAAAAGTGGTGTATTGTTTTGCTTCTGATTAAAAACCTTTTCAAAAATGATGTTTTCATCCACTGCAGGGATTAAAATCCTCTCTGTCCCCCTCTGAGACCTATAGTTAAGCCGTTCCCCACTCACTCCCATTTCAACCACGTCATGACTGTTGATATTATTCTCTTTCCTATAAATTCTCACTCAGTGTCTCTAGTATAATTACACACTACCTTGTAAGATACCCTAATCCTCCTGGCGTGCTAGTGTCATGCTAAAGCATCTGACCTTATACACCCTGCCATATACGCCCGACATGCGATTGCTGCCATAAAACCGCATTGCACATGGGAGAGTGGATTAAGTCTAAAAACATGCTAATCCGCCCAAATGAGTATTTCTTACTCTTTCCTGGCGAAAATGTGGCTCAGAAATAAAGCTCCCAAAAGTGTGAAACTGTCCATTGAGTAAATGGAGCACATACACTGTCTTAACATCTCTTAAATTGTTAATTGCTCGCAAGCACCACTAAATCCGCTGGACACAGTAGGGATTAGAAACTCTCTGAAGCATATGTTTCTAATGTAGGTTCCATTAGCTGGTGTTGTTTTAACTTTAAGCAAAGTGGAATTTTCTATGTCAAACCCAATAGTCCCGCTAATTGGAAAGTCCGGCCATCTGACGTTTACTGATAAAGGATAAGGATGTGTGACATTTTCAAATAAACATAATTTCTCTAAATAAGGAGGTCTGGTGTAAATGGAATACTGTTTAGATCAAGTTCATGGAATTTTAAAAGTTCTTTATCTGAGTCTGCTTGTACTGTTTATTTGTGGATCATGTTTAAAAGCAGTTCAGTAATGAAGGACAGTGATGTTGCTGTTGTAACCCTAAACCTACATCTATAACTAGATTTTAACATTTCATGTTCACTTCACATCATGCACATATAGTTGTTATTCAACTGCCAACTCTGTTATAGTTATTTCATCAGTAGAATGTCGAGAAGGTTAAAGGATACTGTGATTTTCTCAGAGTACCATGTACTGCACACACACACACACACACACAAAACTTTATTTACCCATTCTCATGTCAAACATGAATGACCGACTATGTTGTAGATTTATTTATTTATTTATTTTTAATTTGGGGGAGAACGATCCTTTTAAGGAAAGTGACTCACTATGTCCATGTAACTTCACTTACACATTATTTGACACTGACATGAGGCTTAACATGAACATACTCATAACCTGACAGGATTAAATCCAAGTCACCCAATCTCAACTGGTATATCGAATTGCTTGGAAAGTAACCAATTTATCATGAGTGGGTAATTTTGCTACTCACTTGGGAATATTAATGCAAAAACTGGCTTTGCATACATTTGGTCAACACCGCTCCACATATTCAGGTTTAATTCTGTTTTGGATGTTTACTCCATATTTAACTTTTGCTAGCTTCACAGAAGTGGGCAAATCGAAAAAGTCAAAATATCAAATTAATTTATTTGTGAATGTTAAATTAGTCTACAGTCCACTGTAGTTCTCTCGCATAGAAACCATCTTCCCTGTATTCAGATTCAATTTAAATGGCGGAATGCTTGTATAAAAATAAAGGTCCCTAATGAGTTCTGTTCTAGCGATGAGCGACAGCTTCATAATAAGGCATAAATCACAGCAGACAGTGGTGTTTCTTTGAAATATGGCGTCTGGGAGAGCTGTCTGAGGGAGTGGAGGCCTGCGCCAATCCTTATCACCCTTTCAGGCGTGGTGTACATCATGGAATCCAGATGGCCTGTCATACATCAGGCCTTTCAGCTCGCTGACACACATACCACCAAGCTGCTTCTACTTTACCTAAACTGGAACTTAGTGGTACCTTGCACAATACTCACCTCTGAGAAATGCAAGTGAAATCGCTTTTACTTCCTTTCCATCATACTAGCCCATTGTCTTTGCTGAGGCACATCTACAAGGACTGAGATCATTTTGAGGCTGTCATGTGAAGGTATCCCCTAAGGACTTTGATAGATTTGATTCTTCTCACTTGTGGCTTTGGTCTACAGCAGATAGGGTGATGTTTGAATAGATGGCCTTTGGCCAATCACTAACATTGATCTAGCTCTACATGTAGTCATATGGGGTTCATTTTTTATTTATTTTTTTCATCTGGACATATATTTATTAAAATATACAGTTAAAAAAGTGCAATTCACAATACAGTGATTTGAATTCAATAACTGTATGATGATTATGATTTTCATTTCTAAATACAAATATAGTAAGTGTTTTTGGAGGGACACAGAGTTATTTAAAACAATCTGATATCAAATAAGTCTTCATTAAAAGACTAAAAAAGTTTATTCAAATTTCTTAGAATCTGCTTATTAACATTCAAAAACCTTAGTCTGTTAAATCACATAGATTAACCAACATGGAAAACAACCATCTATTTTCCAACCCACTGGTCCTGAGTCTTAAAATATCAGGTCATTTCACTGTTATATGACAAAGTAATGTTATTTTAATTTGTAAAATGTCATGTAGAGTGACTTTTCAAAATCATAATGTTTATGGATAAATAGTTCATTATATTTGTAACAAGAAATTATACATTGACCTCGAAAAGTAACTAAGATGCGTAAAGTACATTACAATGTTGGACTACAGTAAGTATGTTATTACTTTCTAATTAAGGATTATGAAACATGAAATTTTTGGAGACATTAAATTGATCCCCCACCCCCTTTTCTGTAATTTAGTCATTGCTATATAAGTCAGTGATCCATGATTCTGATACAGTACAGATCAAAAGCATGAGCATAGAACATATCTCTCTCTTTTTGCCTTTTTTTTAAAAAGTAAGTTTAATAAATAAAGGAGACACCCATAACTGTCTGAAGTTACACATGCTCGCATGCATGCCCATGAATATATTTACACTCCATTTGCTGTACCCACTTGATGATTAGACTCACAACCTGAAAGTAATGTCTTATGAAAATATGCCGCACACACATGTTCCCATGTTCCCGATCTAATTTAAAGCCAGTGGAAACTGTCCTTTATAATCATGACTGAGATCTGGAAGGCCATCAGTAAAACTCAATTACATGCCATAAGCCAGAGAGCAAGCGAGCCTAGTGTTTACACTGTAACCCCCTGCAAACTTACTTCGCTGGCTCTGTCTATCTGTCATGCGGAAGCCATGTCCGTTCCTATTCTTCCCCCACCCAGTATCAGCCAATAGAACGATGAGTATGGCCGTTTCTGCTCCCATCAGTGCAGCATTATCTTAAATCATCAGCAATTTCTCCCTCGTCCTGTCCTGATCTCAATCGTGACCTGCAGCATCTCCTCTGCAGTACCCCCAAGCCTGGCTCCCAGTCGGCCCATGGCCAGCCGTTTATTTCATAGCTGTGTGCTCATCTTATCGGGCCAAGAAAGAAACTGTATTTGGAGTTATCTGATGGGCCTTCACGGGGGTGCCAGGCACACAGCAGTCACAGTGGTTACACGCCGATTCCCCACATGAAGTCGTGCTTTGGAGATAATGAAATTCACTCCTAAGGATAAAGTTGGTGAGGAAAAAGACTAGGCATATTACTCAGACCTGTTATTTTGTTACATATAGGTCGAAGGGATAATGGCGTCCACCACTATTCACACAGTTCGGCACCTACACATGCTTTAGTTCACTTAACTGAGAGAACAGGATGTACTGTTCTTGTCTGAAAGGATGCAGGACGTTTTTATTCCGTTTCTTTCTTTTTTTTTATCCCCAATGAGTTATGTCCTTTTCAATTATGTAAGTTTACACTTAATTTATTTATTTATTTTTAATTTTCATTCTTTTGCAGCACACATACGTCCAGAGATCTATTAAAAATCAGTTAAACCAGTTCCAAACGATGCTTGGAATTATCATTAAGGGAACAGATTGCAGATTTCTCCCTATAAAGTTAGCTATGATGGCATTTACGGAAATGGTTGAACGGTGATGAGGCAAAAATGAGATAATTGTTACCTGGGGAAAGGAAACCCATAGTTTATGACCTTGGCTTTTATGCACTTTTTCCTGTTCTGATTATCTGATGGCCAAATATATTTACATTTTCAGCTGCCCAATGTCTCAAACAAGTAAAGTTTCCTCTCTGTGGGGACTTTTTGGTATGATTGCACTGGTTTATAAAGAGTAAGTGCAGAAAATACAGAATCAATAGCTAGAAAATTAAAAAAATGGTGTGCTGTCTGAAAGACGAAGGTGCAAATACTACAAATTAAGGAAGCATGTTTTATATTCGGGTGCTTTACCAGTTTTTCTCAGTCACTTTGTACATTTCTCAGATCAGAATTGAAATTCTCAAACTACCTGTTCAATCTCAAATAATCTAGTCATTATACACATCATAAAACCAGTTTCTCATTCTTTGATCAAGTTCGATTGCTTTTGTACATTCATGCAATTGATTGTGCACATTTATTATGCGGTTTCTACATTATCAGTTGCTAATGTCATGTTGGCTCAAAATGTATTATTACAGTTTTCTGTGCAATATCTACCCCTCAAAAACATAGTCTTTAGTTTAATCTATTGTCATAAACTGGTAATAAACTGATGAAAACCAATTGATAACCATTCTCTGAAAATAGCTCAAACTTAATCTTCAGTTGAAAAAGCTTATACTGTAAAGACAGAGGACAACACAAGACTTACAAATTCTGAAAATTGACTTATTTCCATCTTTGTGCCATTTTTCTTTTTCCTTTTCTGTATCACAATGGCATTGTCAAGTTTTTTTTTTTTTTTTTTATCCTTGGGCCAGACCACTAGTAAAAGTGTAACTGGGAATTCTATCCAGTCTCTTTCAATCAATATCACACATACAGTAATGTGTAAATTTGTACTTTGAATTGATTATATATGGCATGCATAAACATATGGCATACTGTTCAATCCCGTAACTTTCATCCAAAAATGTTGCCATAGTTACATCAGAACATCCCTCCAGAGTACACGGTATATACTGACAACATGACTAAGCAATTTGACT